>NC_051179.1:85214307-85506581 GCF_013339695.2 Rhipicephalus sanguineus | reverse complement strand
CATGTAGTGTTTATTGCTTTCTTGTAAAATTAGATAACCAGCACCACAACCACAATTGACGTTGCAACGATATTACGCCGGCGTGGGCTGTTTTTCCAAACCAATTTATAGACCTGGCGTGGCTCAGTGGTAAGATACCTGTTTGCCACGCAGAATGCTTGGGTTCGATTCCTGCTGGGATCCAAATTTTTCATTGTTTCCATTCGCTGAGTCAACGCTGTCGATGTTGGTTTTCTTAACGCTCTAGCATTTAAGTTAACAATGTCTGTTCTCGCCGTTTCTGGGTAGATATAAACTGTCAAGCACCTGTGGCTCATACCCGTACACCGCGGCCCGTGGTAAACGGGTATGTGCCACACGTGTCTAGTGGAAAGGGTTTGACGACGTACGCGACAAGATTTTAAAGTTATTCATGTCATGACCCGGCAGTCATATTCGTCAAATCCCCTTACCCTCCCATGCAAATTTTGGTCTACACCATGTTAAGGAGGCGATCATGAGAGCACCCAGACGTAGGCGGCTAGATAGATAGATAGATAGATACGTAGATAGAAACGCTCAAAGTGCCAGAGGTTCGCTAAGAAATGCTTCGCATTTAAAAAAAAAAAAACTTGCGCACATAAGCTGCGCAGTAGCTTCCAGCTGCATATACCGGGTGTTTGCAAGGTTAAGCTTTATGCTTATGTTAAAATTTAGCACTTGGAAGAACGGGAAAACCACCTTTGCAGATGACTTTTGTATCCAAGGGGACACAAAGTGAAACAATAATTATCGGTGTCAGCCGCCCAATTGACTAAGATTGAATAATGAACCTTGTGACGAGTGCCGCAAGCGTGCATGTTTGTATTGAAAAGTTGGAGGCAGTCGCGTTTCTATACATTTGCACTTTGAAAAAATTCTAGCATGTCTGTGCCCCGAGATATCCCGCTGCAAAGTTTAATTGCGCTTTGCATGATTACACATGCAGGACGGTGAGGATCGGCGCAATGTTCCTCCCTGATGTGACGAGCAGTCATTGCTTGCTATCGCCAGCCGGCAGCATATCATCTTTGCCTATGCCTTCGACCTGTTGTCAGATTAAATGCCGCACGCAACTGCCGCAGCACATTTCTTAGTCCAGGAAACAGTCGTTAAGCGGTCAGTCTCGTCAAGGAGGTCCAACAGACTTGTGACATCTGATGCGAAGACCTCAATTGGATCGCGCCATTGACTGATGAGTGCGTGCAAACGAACCCCCAGTATGGCATAAACTTGGTGTACCAGGGTACTCTCTGCCTCAAGTTCCTTAATGATTGAGAGCACGGCACACGAACTGGTCTTAAGAAACCTTATCTTAACGAGCATGTCGTGCACAGCTTCAGGCGATGAAATAAGACTCTTGAGCTTCTCACACTTCGTTCCCTTGGCTTCGTCGCTTCTCAAGTAAGACAAAATGGCGCGCCAGTAGTTCAAAATGCCTTCTAGAGCTTCATAAAAAGAGAACCACCTCGACAAACATATGGTTTTCAGCGACTTGATGGACATGCCCATGGCGAAGCACACAAGACCAAACTCACGGCGCAGCTCCCGCAATGACTTCAACAGGGCAGGAAAGTGCACAACAAAGAAAAAAGTCGTGAACTACGTTAAACAAGCTTGTCCTGATTCTATCCTCCAGAGCGTTGTTGAGTAGGTGGCACGGATCTTTGAAGTGAAGCGCCTTGAATTCAGGGTTGTAGAGTTGCAAGTCCTTGTGAAGCTTCTGCATGTAGGAAGCTGAGTCGGAGCACAATACAGCTACCTCGCCTAATACAGCTACGCGCGGTAAACTTTAAATCGGTCAAACGAGAAGACGTATCAATGAGCGCTCAGAACTTGCCCTTTCGATAAAGCACGGAACCAGGTCATATTGGCCCTTGAAATCGGAGTTCATTGGATAAATTCGAATTGTCAAAAATTTTACTGGCGAACGTTCATCGGATTTTTTCGGATGAAACCGAAAGCACGGAGCCCTGATTATGTGGCACCTTTACACGATTCACTTAGGCCCGATGTGTCCATAATGACGAACGTAATCTTACACAAACATCGCGAGGGTGTGCGGGATAACGATAGTGTCTGTGTGAGGAAGGAATAACTACCAATGCCTTCATCGAGAGAGACATTTTCGGCTTGCCAGTGGGACATTTTCAGCCACATTTTCGGCCACAACCTCACCAGCACAGGTGAGGTTGTGGCACCCAGGTTGTCTTTGTAAGTTCACGGGCACTTTACGGTGCAGCGTAAAAGGAACGATCGCGGAGGGACAGGTTTGAGGGAAAGAGGACCACCGTGCAGTTGTAGTGAGCGGTTAGGGTTGAAGCCGGTGTGCATGACCGGAATGGCAGAAGAGGGGTGGGGTGTGTCATTAAATGAAAAGGTGATGGTCATGCTAAAGGCGGAGCGAAAGAAGACCACCGCATTAGTTGTCCTGTCCTAGGAGGCTACGACGGTCACGGGGTTTGCAGGTTGACTAATTCGACCTGCAAATGAGGAAGTGTTAGCCGACAAGCGCCCCTATTGAAAACCCGTGACTGTCACATTTCTGGAAGTGCCGTTGGGCATTAGGAAAAGAGCTCGCTTCCAGGAAATTCCTAGCATTTCTCGCGAATGCGAACACACGTCCGATTAACTCGAATAAATTCGTACGTTTAGGTGTTTATCAGCTAGATGCGGATGCTTTGTTGTCACAAATGTCTTAAATAAACAAAGCGGGTTTTCGGAAACACGCTCCGGAGAAAGTATGATCACCCCACGAAGCTGACGTTCCTTTCAAATCCGTCATCGTGTTTCTGCGCTAAAACCTGGTTATACGCCTCCAAGACACAAGAACTTCAACCCTGGCATTGCTTGTTCTGTCTGCTACGGGCAAGAAGCCTCAGGTCAACGTCCTACTCACCCACCTTCCTTTGATACTTACGCCACTAAAGCTTCGAGACTACCACCACGTGCTTAACAGCCGAGAAAATTTAATTTTTTTGACATGGACTTGTTTTTTTGTCACAGCGCGAGAGTATTCAGCTTACCACGAAACTAGACGACCATATCAAAGGCTCTAGAAGAACTGTTTGAGCGTCTTCAATGCGCTGGTCAGTGCATACTTATTTTGAATGAACGAACAACATTACAACAAGACGAAGACGAGAGGACACAAACACGACGTTTGTTAATCAGCGTTTGTGACCTCTCTTATTCGTCTTGTTGTAGCGCTAGAAGAGTTCACTCGTCTTCCCACTGCCGTCATACGGTGGTCAATTCCATTCTTCCTGTGAATGTCTCGCACGTATTCGGTGATTTCTTCTTTCCTATGGCCTCTTTCAAGTGCAAGTATTCACTGGAAGCATAGCTTTGCTTGAACCTAGAACCTCCTTGAATGATTCACTATTGTTGTATGATCAATACTGTTACGTCAAAATTCCTGCAACAATACATCACAACGCAGTGGAAGATCTCGTCATCATGATTTGATTCTGGAAGAAGATCCCAACACCCTTATTGGTGCGTTTTAACGCGACAGCATGAAGGAGCTCGTTTCGCGGAAATTCCAGTGTCGGTGTTGGAGGCGTCTTTGCTGTTAGCGAAAAAGCAGCGTTTTCCGTGGTCGAAAATTCGAGGTATATGCAAATAAATATATGATTCGGGAGGCGTCGGCACTTCGACTTTCATTGAGGCGCGGTTTAGGTCTCCATCGAGAAGCAAAGGCAGGCTAGCGATTGGGAAGGCGATACGAACACAGCCCGATTACGCTGTCTAGTTCTACTCTTGTTGCTGCCGCCTCAGAGAGACGGGCGCGTGGTGTGGTCGCACCATCACTTGGAGGCATTGCGATGGTGCGCCGCGGTTTTCCCGCCGTTTTTGAGAGATGGTGCAGCCACGCCGCGCGGAGGTGCCCTTAAAAAAACGTATGGGTGCATCGCTACTTACCCATAGCAAAGGGCACACGCATTTGTGCGCGCATTCTCTTATAGAAACGTAGAGGTTCATCGATACTCGAAAAAAATTGAGGGACACTGTAATTTCCAAAGTGTGTTCGGCGAAAGCCTGTGCCCATTCGACTGTTTGTGCCATGGCCGCCGACGGACGCCGCCGCGTTGCGAAACAGTTGCGCAACGCGCGTTGGAAGGAACAACGCGCAACTCTTGCGTGTTGACGGACAGACGCCGCCGACGAACGCCGCCGCTGGACACCACTGGCGCGTTGCGCAACGCGCGTTGGAAGGAGCAACGCGCAACTATTGCTATGCGCCGCTATGCCATCCTGAGAGAGTGTGAGGGGGAGAGGCCACAGCTGGCACCGTGCCAGGGCAGTGCCACCTTGGCCAGGGTACGGACCACGGTGTAAGAAAAATAATTTAGGTGTCGACACTCCGCCCGACGGCGCGTCCATATAATGTTCGCCTCTTTCCTCCTCTCGGCCCCCATGTCGCAGCGCCTCCCACGCAACCGCGGCCGGCGCATGTACTATAGAAGACGAGCTGCGTGCGTTGCGTCCGTAACGACGTTGTGCACGTGAGAAGTCAGCGAGCAGAAAGACTGCTCACGCGCTCTAAGCAAGACGCCGCGCTTTTACGTACGCAACGCTGTTAGGGACGCTATGTGCGTCGGGTGCGCCGTTTACACCGCGGCCGTATGAAAACTCGCCGTGAAAAAATGCAATGAGGTGAAAAAAAAAATGAAGAAAAACGCGCGTTCGCCTCGTCGCAGTAGGTTTCTTAAGCCCCCATGTCGCAGCGCCCCCCACGAAACTGCGGCCGGCGCATGTATTAAAGGCGAACATTATCTGGACGCGCTCTCCTTCGCGGCGGGCGGAGAGTGTCCACACCTAAATTATTTTTCTTACACCGTGGTACGGACGGACACGGTCGGACACGGTCGGACACCGCGAGTATGAGACATTAAAGGCTTTAGCCTTAAAATGGCACGCGCGTAGACGTTGCCCTCACGCCACCGGGCTGTTGACCCGCTTGTGTTCATTCTGTGCATTCGCAATGACTTTGACTGCAGTCACTGAAAGTGTCAGTGCAGTGTGTGTGCATGTGTGCAGTGAATGAACTCAACGCGTACGTACGCAGAGAGAACAGAGGCGCAGGGCACTGTCTATACTTTGCCCCAACATTGCACCAGCGCACAATACTCGCTCGTACTTTGGACACACAAAACACTGTGTGTGCGTGTGTGCGCGTGCGTAGGTGCGTGTGGATATCGCTATCGCGTTCAACTCTTAAAGGCAAAGCTGAAGGGTCCCTCAATTTTTAATCTCGCCATGTAGCTTTGTGGTCAGCCGGTTAACACCGCACTCGGGCATTTCATCGTAGTCGAAAACGAAGTTGGGTGAGTGGAATGTTGACTCGAGGCGTGCTGGCCGTAGCAGAGAGGACAAACAATGTCAGGGCTGAAGAGATCGGAGCGAAACTACAGTTATTGCGTTTTGGAAGTATATAATCAGGCTTGAGCGCAGAAAGACGACGACAACTTTGAAGGGAATGTCGGCTTAGTGGCGTGGTCATATTGTAAGTGCACCTGCATGTAGCCGCCAGTGTTTACTTAAAAGGGCCCTTCTACACTTTTTCGAGTTACAATTGAATGGATTTATTAAAGGAGTTTACTGCCTCACGAATCGACTGCGGCAAAAATATTTTTGAATCCGTCAGGTACGAGCCGCAAACAGCGTTTAAATTGGATAATTTGTAACAAAACTACAGCCCAGTGAAATAGGTGAGTCCTAAAAGAAGCACCCTACACATTTTCCGTAAAAATAGCGCCTTTCATTCAAATGCCACTGTTCACCTAGTCGGGTATCGTTCGTGCTCTTTATTTCAAGCAGTGTCTTTGGACATCACGGAACACCAAACGCTAATTAAGGTACCGCCCTGGAATGACTGCCAGAACCTAATTAAGTAACCATCAGAGAACTTACGAGATGTTATTTGTTCTTAAATGGTGTATAGCAATGCAAATCGCTATGCAACGTGACGTCCCAGCATACATGCTTATTGAAAAGTGTCATCCTGACGGAAGAATTAGCGAGGTTTGCAATACTAATGTCGTTATGCATCGGTGTGTACGAGTGTGGGTGGTCTTTTCAAGCCCCTAACCTGATTCATTACTGTATCAAGTTCATTGGAGTTCACGGACCCGGTGTGACATCCCCTGGCTACGCCAATGCTGGTTTACCATCCTTCGTAGGACTGGTAGTTTAGGTGTCTTGACATTTCGTGTACAAGCTGTTTAATTCTGTTTAACACCAAGCATGTTTATTTCAATAACCTGGTACGTTGATGTGCCTGTAAGCTGCATCCGCTCGCGTACAATATCGAAGAAAAAATCTACGCCGAATCAGTCCCAACCGTCAGACGAGGCGTAAGAAAGATGGCTACTCGCCTTTATCGCAACTACATTAGACATGTTGAAAAATTGTATGCACTTGTGTAGTGCCACAGCGTAGTGCTGCGCTGAAATGTCACGTCGATTACG
This sequence comes from Rhipicephalus sanguineus, assembly GCF_013339695.2. Classification (NCBI taxonomy): domain Eukaryota; kingdom Metazoa; phylum Arthropoda; class Arachnida; order Ixodida; family Ixodidae; genus Rhipicephalus; species Rhipicephalus sanguineus. Next base: position 85,500,090 of record NC_051179.1, on the reverse strand, counting down.
CGCCCCGCAAATTCTACCGCTCAGGTAAACGGAGCGACCTTGGAAGGCCTCGCACATCAAGATGTGGTGCAGCTGGTCAAATCGACGCTTAACAACGCGTGACTCTAGGTCGTGGACGACGAAACGACGCTGCCTGGTACAAGAGGCACGGCCTCGCCCTACGCGGAGACCTGCTCAGCATCCTCAACGTGAGCTCCAAAGCGTCATCGAGGAAGGTGCGAAGGAAGTAAGACGGAACGACTTCGCCCGGCTGTCAGTCCTCAGGTAGCATGAGGCCGATCGCAAGCGTTGCAAGTTTGGCAGAGAAGTTCTATGCGACCGTTTCCGTGTGCTGACCGTGAAAGGCGGGCACTAAACCGGCGCTAAATGCCACTCACAAAGTAGCCCGCTACGTAAATCGAGCAGGAGTCCCGAAATTCTTGCTTAAATATAAACGGTCGTTCACCCATTCACCCATGTAAACCTGGGAGCGTTAGCCAGCGCCACTCGTAGCCATGATCGCGAGTGTGTAGGAGCGACGCTGGCTCGCAGGTGAACACGGACACAAGATGAAGACACAAGACACAAGGCGTTAGTCGTGTGTCTTGTGCAGTGTGTCTTCGTCTTGTGTCCGTGCTCACCTGTGAGAAGGTGGGACGGTGCGTGTTCTCTCAGCTGTTCAGATTTTCAAATTACAGTGGTCGTAGGAGCGAAGCCTATATGAAATGCGTAGTATTTTAGGGGCCCGACTTGTTGACTATCTACTGCAGAAGGGTTTCTTGAAGGGCCAGTTGGTACATGATGCTGAGGGGAACAGCGCAAAAAACGGGACGGAGAAAGATTGATCACACGACACAAGCGCTGACGAACAACTGTGTGTAAATTTATTACACCTGGAAATATATAGCTGAAAACAGAAAACAAGAACCATCACGTGCACAACATAGTGAAAGGCAAAAATGAATCTGTCACGAGTCAAAAAGTACAAGTTAACTGCTCAAAAACATTATCTCTTTTTCCCAGGAGGGCGAGTGAAGGCTCACTAACGCTCATGTCCCCTTTCGTCTTGATATGAAAAGCCTCGTTAATTTCGCGCTCTGTCTTGTTACGATATCTTGAGAGTATCTTGCATTCATGAAAGAGCGGGGCGCAGCCGCACAAGGAGCAATGGGCTGCCAAGGTGCTGCTCGTTGAAGTCCTGAGATTATTTGCGTGCTCTCTCAGGCGGTCGTTCAAACAGCGACCGGTTTGTCCAGTATAGGACAGACCACAGGACAATGGAATGTCGTACACTACGTTGCTCACGCACTCGACGTACTGCGTCCTGTGTTTCTTGATACACGCCTGCTCCTTGGTATTGTCGACGTTCACTTTCTTGCAAAGGCGGCCGAGTTTACGAGGAGCCGAGAAAACGAGTTTCACGCCTGCCTTGCCAACAATCTTCTTGAGCGCATGGCTCACACCGTGTACGTAAGGGATGACAGAAATTTTCTGTCTCTCCTGTGTTGGGCGTGTCCTGGTACCACGTTTTGAAATCTCGCTCAGTAGAATTGCCGCCAAGGCACTGAGTAATTCAGTCGGGTAGCCGGCGCGTTTCAGTCGCTCGACCTGGGCGCTAAAGGTTCTTTGCACTTGGTGAGGGCAGGACCTCTTCAGAGCACCTCTGAGAACACCCAAGGCAACTCCGCGCTTCACAAGCTTAGTATGCGCCGAGCTGAACGGAAGAAGGCCCTTCTGTGACCTCGGTGCGTATTCCCAGCAAGTGTGCAGTCCCCCAACATGCAGCACCAGGTCTAAAAACCTTAAGCAACCGTCACTGGGGAGTTCCATGGTTAATGTGAATGCGTTGAGAATGGCCGCGAACACGCCAAATATTTGCTGTGATTCTTCATCGATTGAACTGTCAAGCCTGAAGAGCACCAGGAAATCATCCACGAATCTGAAGACCTTCAGTATACTGTGCCTGAAAGGGCGTCCTGCAGCTGCCTGTCGAGGCGAGCCAGAAGCAAATCGCTCAAAAACGGGGGCAAGACAAGAGCCTATACATATACCCTCATTCTGGATATATAGACGACCTTCATGTTCGACGAACGTAGAACGTAGGTAGAACCGCAGCAACTCCATGAAGGCTGACGTGTTGGTGCCACACGAATTCTGAAACCGAACGGTGCCGTGTTCATCGATGCTCTCGCTGACAGCTTGACATATGGGAACCTGAGGCAGGGAGTAATATAGATCCTTGACATCCACAGAGAACGCACCAACACGTGTGTTGCCAAGGTCGCCTATGAATAAGTCAACTTCATTGGTCTTCTAACGGAGGAACGGGTCATTTATGGTTAAGACCGACAGACACCGCTGTAGGTACAGACCTAGCGAGTGCTGCCAAGTGTCCCTTTCGCTCACAATGACTCTGAAAGGGCAGGCTTCCTTGTGCGTCTTTGCCGAGAAGAAAGACTTCAAAGTCAGAGCCTCAGCTTTTTTGATTGACGTAGCCAATTTCTCTAGCCCTGCATCATTGCACAGCTGCACTGCCCGCTGCTTGACCTTGCTTGGCTGTACGTCTTCGACTAAGCCAAAGTTGGCATGGACTGCATCACTCGCCTTGTCTCTGTAAATTGCTGCTGGCATGACGGCAAATCCCCCCTCTTTGTCTGATTCGAGCAGCCTTAATCCAGAATCGCGTAAAAGCGACACAATCTTGCCTGAGTGAACGGAACTGCGACTGTTGATTTCCCTCGGAAGCACGTCCACACCGGCGCTCACGCATCTGTTAAAGTCCTCCGACGAAACTCTCGAGGCGCTGTTTCGGACCAAGGAAAGAAATTCTGTCTTATCTAGCCTAGGATGCTCGCAGAACTTTGGGCCGAGGCTAAGCAGAAAATTCACCTAGTAGGCACGCCAGATTTGCCTAAACCTGTGGAAAAGGTGCTCAGCCTCGGCCCAAAGTTCTGCGAGCATCCTAGGCTAGATAAGACAGAATTTCTTTCCTTGGTCCGAAACAGCGCCTCGAGAGTTTCGTCGGAGGACTTTAACAGATGCGTGAGCGCCGGTGTGGACGTGCTTCCGAGGGAAATCAACAGTCGCAGTTCCGTTCACTCAGGCAAGATTGTGTCGCTTTTACGCGATTCTGGATTAAGGCTGCTCGAATCAGACAAAGAGGGGGGATTTGCCGTCATGCCAGCAGCAATTTACAGAGACAAGGCGAGTGATGCAGTCCATGCCAACTTTGGCTTAGTCGAAGACGTACAGCCAAGCAAGGTCAAGCAGCGGGCAGTGCAGCTGTGCAATGATGCAGGGCTAGAGAAATTGGCTACGTCAATCAAAAAAGCTGAGGCTCTGACTTTGAAGTCTTTCTTCTCGGCAAAGACGCACAAGGAAGCCTGCCCTTTCAGAGTCATTGTGAGCGAAAGGGACACTTGGCAGCACTCGCTAGGTCTGTACCTACAGCGGTGTCTGTCGGTCTTAACCATAAATGACCCGTTCCTCGTTAGAAGACCAAATGAAGTTGACTTATTCATAGGCGACCTTGGCAACACACGTGTTGGTGCGTTCTCTGTGGATGTCAAGGATCTATATTACTCCCTGCCTCAGGTTCCCATATGTCAAGCTGTCAGCGAGAGCATCGATGAACACGGCACCGTTCGGTTTCAGAATTCGTGTGGCACCAACACGTCAGCCTTCATGGAGTTGCTGCGGTTCTACCTACGTTCTACGTTCGTCGAACATGAAGGTCGTCTATATATCCAGAATGAGGGTATATGTATAGGCTCTTGTCTTGCCCCCGTTTTGAGCGATTTGCTTCTGGCTCGCCTCGACAGGCAGCTGCAGGACGCCCTTTCAGGCCACAGTATACTGAAGGTCTTCAGATTCGTGGATGATTTCCTGGTGCTCTTCAGGCTTGACAGTTCAATCGATGAAGAATCACAGCAAATATTTGGCGTGTTCGCGGCCATTCTCAACGCATTCACATTAACCATGGAACTCCCCAGTGACGGTTGCTTAAGGTTTTTAGACCTGGTGCTGCATGTTGGGGGACTGCACACTTGCTGGGAATACGCACCGAGGTCACAGAAGGGCCTTCTTCCGTTCAGCTCGGCGCATACTAAGCTTGTGAAGCGCGGAGTTGCCTTGGGTGTTCTCAGAGGTGCTCTGAAGAGGTCCTGCCCTCACCAAGTGCAAAGAACCTTTAGCGCCCAGGTCGAGCGACTGAAACGCGCCGGCTACCCGACTGAATTACTCAGTGCCTTGGCGGCAATTCTACTGAGCGAGATTTCAAAACGTGGTACCAGGACACGCCCAACACAGGAGAGACAGAAAATTTCTGTCATCCCTTACGTACACGGTGTGAGCCATGCGCTCAAGAAGATTGTTGGCAAGGCAGGCGTGAAACTCGTTTTCTCGGCTCCTCGTAAACTCGGCCGCCTTTGCAAGAAAGTGAACGTCGACAATACCAAGGAGCAGGCGTGTATCAAGAAACACAGGACGCAGTACGTCGAGTGCGTGAGCAACGTAGTGTACGACATTCCATTGTCCTGTGGTCTGTCCTATACTGGACAAACCGGTCGCTGTTTGAACGACCGCCTGAGAGAGCACACAAATAATCTCAGGACTTCAACGAGCAGCACCTTGGCAGCACATTGCTCCTTGTGCGGCTGCGCCCCGCTCTTTCATGAATGCAAGATACTCTCAAGATATCGTAACAAGACAGAGCGCGAAATTAACGAGGCTTTTCATATCAAGACGAAAGGGGACATGAGCGTTAGTGAGCCTTCACTCGCCCTCCTGGAAAAAGAGATAATGTTTTTGAGCAGTTAACTTGTACTTTTTGACTCGTGACAGATTCATTTTTGCCTTTCACTATGTTGTGCACGTGATGGTTCTTGTTTTCTGTTTTCAGCTATATATTTCCAGGTGTAATAAATTTACACACAGTTGTTCGTCAGCGCTTGTGTCGTGTGATCAATCTTTCTCCGTCCCGTTTTTTGCGCTGTTCCCCTCAGCGACTATCTACTGTCTCATGTAGCATGGTCGCGCTGTGATCGATGCAAGCCTAAAATAAGTCCAACAATGCTCAAAACCAGTGCAAAAACAAACAAACAAACAAACAAACAAACAAACAAACAAACAAACAAACAACAAACAACAAACAAACAAACAAACAAACAAACAAACAAACAAACAAATAAGGTCTAAAACTACAGAAATAACCAAGATATAATGGCAATACTTTTACTAAAATCGCGAAAAACTCTTCTGAAACGTCCGGTTGATGCCCGCGCCGCGCAAGGGAGGGCGCCACCGCCTCGGCAAGCGCGCCATTGCAACGGCCGTCGCTGGGTTGCTCGTGTTACGCACTTCCTCTGGCTTCACGGTAGTGGAGCTGCATTAAGCACAGGACTTGCAACTATACCAAGACCTACACATGAATGAAATTAGTGCTGGTTCTGGCCCGTGATTTAGAACTACACCAGCGCCTACACAAGAACAATAGCGTAGGACGTACCAAGGGATTCAGAACTACGCAGATACCTAACCATTAGCTCGACATTACCCACATAATTAACGCTGAATTAGAGCAGAATTAGCGCTACATTATGTGCTGGATGCAGTTTTTATGGTTTTTATTTATGTGGGTGTAAGAACATTGGAAGGTCGCTAAATTCCTGATTAAGTCCAACCGATTGCCCTCCTGATGTTTCTTATCTCTGATTTTGTTTGCTTTGCGAATTGCCCCAACATTTTTTCTTCTGTCGGTTCTTTTCGTTTAACGCGTAGTTTCGGCTTTCCGTAGCACACCCGCTCTAACAGTCTTTAAATATTATTCTCAATTCTAACCAGGCAACAGTCTATCACTTTCTCCACCAATTCCCCCGCCATGGGTATGGGCCACATCTCTGTTGGATACCAGCAAATCATTGGCGAAGTAGAAGAAGCATCGCGAGCTGCGAGCCGTCATTTCTTAACCAAAAGCCAATCATTAGCACCTAGCTCAGTCCTCCACTTTCAGACCTTTGTCTCAGTCCACGTCACCTTAGCTGACATGTCCCACTCGCCTAAACGCGTGAAGTCATCGGAAGGCGCGGCAAGTTCGCGGGCCACCGGTCACTTGCCGGTCAGCTCGGCATTACGCAGTCCCGGAACTAAGAGTCCGCGCCGCACGGCGTCTCCGCCCAAGGTGGCTACGCCGAACCGAACGCCTCCGAGGTCCGGCAGCCGGAGCCCGTTGGCCGGCCACGTTGGTGGAACCGCAAGTCCATCCGCAGCCCACGACATAGCGGGGTCGATTGGCGCTCTGATGTCAGCTTTCGGGTAAGATTAGGTTATGAACGCAATTACATTACATACAAGAATAGGATTAGAACGTTTAGTTGGACGAGTTGGTGTGCTTCCATCTTGAACAACATAAACTACACGAAAACCCAAGGCGAGCAAGAAGCGATAAGCACAGGCGCTGCCAGGGAACTAAAATTTTATTCCTATCGAGGCAGACTAAATAGCAACCAAAAAAGCACGACAACATACAACCATTTCGATTTTACAAGTTAAGAAGAAGAGGGAAGAAACCAAATAAGCGGCTGAATAGGCATGAACAATGCGCGAACCATTTCTTGGGTATGACACCTCTGCTTGTGATAAGGCTAACAAATGTTGACTGATGCACCTGTCAGCTTCCAGTGACATGTCAAAAGCTTCCACTAATTAGGAAACGGGACGGAACAAACACAGGCAAGGAGGGTCCAGTTAACTCGCGAAGTTATCGAAGTACAATTGACAAATAACCTAGTTGCAGTGCGTGTTGGCGCACCCTCCATAGCCATGCTTTAGGGCAAAGGTGGCTGTACGTTTGAAGCATGACAGATGACGTGGCAGTGATGTGTGGGCCCCTTATTGCCTTGTTCGCTCCCCCTCGCCTTGTATATATGCATTTTTTTTTCGCCGAAATACATCAAGGTATTTCTGCTCTTTGCCTGTGTTTGTTCCGTCCTGATTCCTATTCTTGTATGCGCTGCCAATACTTTACGATGGATCCATACCAACTAGCCAAGCTTCAAATGTTCCAGATTACGTTACGCATTTCTTTTTTGCAAGCGCAAAACGCACATAGCAGAGAAATAACGTTCAGCGGACTCTAACGCTAGCCGCTCTAACGTTTCTAAAGCTAGCGCAGAAGGTTCAATTACATCAAGGCATATTTCATCTGTAAACAGGTTTCACTATAGCATATAAAAGGCCGCCGTAACGGATAACTGCTGGTTGATTTTGGTCGCCTATATCTAATACCACGAGAGTAATTGCATTCCACGCCCGTCAAAATGTGACCACCGTGGACATGAGTCGAATTCGTCCTTTCCTCGCGCTCAGCAGCAGAACGCGATACGAAGCTGCGCCATCTTGTGGTGTGTGCGGGAACAAAGCGAGGGGTCGCCGTGAAACCAGATCCAGCTGATAGCTCGTCATATTGCCAAAAGGTATCCTTGTCCTTGTCGGTTCATTACAGCAGCAAACAGTGGCGGAGAACACGAGGAACGGGGAACGATGGCGGCGTGTGATGGTCTCCGTCTCCCTTTCCTGTAGTGCCTCGTGTTGTCATGCGCCGCTTTTTGATCTTCTACATTGCAAAGAGATCAGTAGGGACAGCTAGCTGCCCAAACCTCATGTCTGTAGCATTGCTATATATGACTACTTTAATCCCAGGACTCCCGGCTTCTTCAAGTCCAGCAACAAGGCCGGTTCCAACGGTGGCGCCGCGACTTCCCCGAAGGGACAGGTACAACAGAAGGCGCCGGAAGTCACGTCGAAAGAGGCGCCGAAAAAAGTGGCACCAAAAGCGGCACCGAAAGGGGCCGCGAAAGAGGCGCCTACCACGACGACGGTCGCGACGAACGCGATGACCGAGAGCACGGTCGCAGTGGAGGAGACCGAAGCGAGGGACACGACAACCGCTACCACTGCGGCCACCCTTAGGACATCCAAAAAGCCAACGTCATCGTCGCGTAAGCCAACTGTTTGTTTGAACTCAATGAAAATCTTGAGATCTAGATTCCCCGCACCACGTCTTGATGTCTTCGCGCTGCAGGAAAATAATATATGGGAAAAGAATTGTATTGTACATAAACCATCGACACTGATTATATAAGCTAGGGCATAGTTTTTTAAATTTTAAGCAAACTAATATATGGGAAAAGAATTAGCAGTGACGGGCGTTATTATCATGAAAGACTTGTTCGCACAGCCCAAGTTTCTCTCCAGAGCAGGATGACTCTTCTCTGCGCATCCGTCGGTCACCATCCACCGGTTCAAGCCCCACATGTATGCCTACAGCGACAGCCACTACAGCATATTGGAAACGTCGCAAACCAAAGCCGAGGCTCGCCCCGTCGTCACGGTCCATCAGTGCGACCAGGGTTGTTCGCCACGTGTTCCGCGCCGTCTGCACTCCGAAAATAAAACTGAAGCGCAAGAGTGGAAGAGGCCATCAAAGATGCATTCAACCAATCATCAGACCGTCTCGCTGCTGTCGCAGGCTTTCAGTGTCGGCAACCACTCCGCAAGAATATGCGCTACTACTCGCAGCATCAGGACAGGGCAAGTTCCTGTCGGTCTTGCTACCATGCCAGAACAATTTCGTCCACCAGAGACAAACGAGCCAGCTTGCCGTGCATTGTCGCAGCATGGCAGCCCCGCCACGATGGTCTAGTGGTTATGGCGCTCGACTGCTGACCCGAAGGTCGCGGGATGGAATCGCGGCCGCGGCGGCTGCATTTTCGATGGAGGCGACAATGTTTGAGGCCCGTGTACTTGATTTCGGTGCACGTTAAAGAACACCTGGTGGTTGAAATTTCCGGAGCCCTCAACTACGGCGTCCCTCATAATCATATCGTAGTTCTGGGACGTTAAACGCCAGATATTATTATTATGTCGCAGCATGGCCGAGACCAACCTTCAAAGACAGCATCGGCAAAGTTTCAGGTTAAGCCTCAGCGTGGCTGAGACTGGCCACAGCGATTCAACCAGTGTCACGCACCAGAGGCACTTCGGGCAGGTCTCCCAAACCAGTTGCAGCGTGGTCGGGACCGACCACCACGATGCAGCCGACACTGCCCACCGGAGACATGTGTTGGCTGTTCCGCGCGTCGCAGTCATGGCCGAGTGTGATGACGAAAAGCGGCACCGAGGCTCTGGTGAGCGGGCGACTACAGCGAAGAAGAGAAAGACGAAGGTCGGAATAGAACAGCCGGCCCGCAGCAAGGGTGCTGTCTCTGTCTCTCTTCTTTTACAAAGCATATATTCATGAAGTGCTTGTATGATGCTTTATCTGCATTGCTATATTTCCATTGTAAATTATGTACATGTATGCCGTATTGTTTACCTGCTCTATTGTTTTACTTATATTGAAAATCATGTACGCGCATTCCGAATGCGCATAGAAACAAGAGCCTCTATCAGACAACATGGCCGTTAGCTGTTGCTCCTCTTTCTGTATGAGAAAGACAATAAACGTCAAACTTGAAACCCCTTCCGTCTATTGCTGTGCAGGTCTGGTGTCTGCGCCACCAAAAGTGGCACCGAAAGTGGCACCGAAAGTGGCCGACCACCACGTCGCCTCGCCAGGTCATCGCGCTCCCGAGGACGGCGCTCCGACGCAGACCGGGGGCCCGTCCGGTCCGAAGTCGCCGAAGCAGGAGGCGACACCCAGCAGCCCCCCACCGTCGTCTAGAAAGTTCCCCTTCTCAAACGAGACCCTGGGCTGCCTCGTATTGCTGTTTGCGGTGGTGATCTTCACCATAGTGTTCGCCACCGTGTACTACCTAACGGAAAGCAAGAACTCGACGGAAGCCGCTATACGGGCAGCACCCGAGTTGGGGAACGCCTGCGCTGACAAGGATTCCCACGCGGAATGCCGTAATGTCACCCTGTGAGTCATGGACGGATGTACGGTACACTCCTGCAATTTTTAAACAATATCGCACGAGTCTTGACGACAGGCGTGCGTAGGCGTGCGCATTAAGGGGGGGGGGGGGAGGAGGAGGAGGCAAGTGAAATCGCAGATCCCCCCCCCCCGCAACTGATCGAGTACGAAAGAAAAAAAAAACAAGCCCCGCAATGGAGGTAAAAATGAAAATTAAGCTGTGCCGTGCTTCTAACAAAGGCCTGTCATTGGTCCTCGGCTTTCCGGGGGTAAAGGCGAGAAGTAAGCAGTTGTTTGAATGCAACATCAGGTGTCCATGGTGTCCAATATCATTAAAATATGCATAACAAAAACCCCGCGCATTAAAAATGACGTGAAAGGCTCAACTGAGTAAAGGCATGGTACATAATTGGTGCGCACGTCTATGGTATTGACTACAGGACATGGTGGCACCTAATATAGGCGAGAAGTAACGACATCTGCTATACGATACGCAAGCGCAGAAAGCGAACTCAAATGCGAACGCCTTCTGCTACGATGTTTGCTTTGAGATGCATACACGCTGGAAGCGTTGTTTGTGCGACCAGGTGTTCAGAAACCTGGTGTAAAGCTGATCGTCGTATCGCTCATCTCGTTGCTCCTCGCTGATATTAGAAACGACCGTAACCTGCAGTCGACGCTCGCGCGATAGTATGACAACGTCACAGTGAAACTCGTTGTCCTCGCGTCGACGTGTTGTATGTACACTTTTGGATGGTGAAAGCGGCAGCCAGTTTATAGGTGGATCCGACGTTTTGGCACATGTTCGGTCGTTTGGTCAGGGGTTGACTGTGTCGGCTGTGGAAGCGGCGTCGATTTTTACCTCACCTAGGCTCCTCTGTTCTATCGCGCTGCAGAGGTGAATCAGCGCGACAAACTCGGGAAGGGTATTACGTATAATAGTGTCTTGGTACATTCAGAACCCCTCCGGCAACATTAACGGCTCGTTGGGAAGTTTGCCCACTGTATACGTGCATGGCCTTCGCGACGCGACGGAAACGAATAGTCGACGTCAGAGAAGAAACGACGCCTCTTCCACAGCCGGTGTAGTCAACCCCAGTAAAGTTCATAACAGCGAAGTTATAATAAACACCTATAAATTGCAGTTAAGTCTATAATTGTCAGTAAGAAAGTTGTCATGAGATAACGCTCGTTTTCCCCGATTTCCATTCCGCAGGTACATGTTGGACGCGATGAATCCCGACACGAGACCGTGCGTTGACTTCTATGGCAGCGTGTGCGGAAAGTGGCGAGCGAAGAACCCCGACAGGGGTCCTTTCCTGGAGGAGTACGTGGCGACTTTCAACCGCCGTGTTGCCGACGCCCTTGGGACCAAGGCGACAATTCAATCGGAAAACTCGAGCGGCGCACAGAGCCTCGAGACACAGATGGCCTTGTTCTACGCCAGCTGCTTTAGGGCATCTACCGGCCAAAGCGAGACAAGCGACGCCAACGCTGTTCTCGAAGCGATGGGCAGTGACACCCTGACGTGGACGAACGTCTCGACCTTTGCCGCCGTGCTCGATCTAGTGGTCAGCACATCACTGAGGAGCGGCCTCCCGTCTTTCGTCCGCGTAAGGTTCTCGGCAAACCGGACATTCCGCCTGGACGTGGGACAATCACTGGCGTCGACTTTTGCTCGTGACTTTCGCAAGGCGAGAATGTTCGTTGCACGAGCTCTATATGATTTCGGTGTTCAGTCGTCGGCGGCCCGGATCAACTCTTCCAAGCTCTTTGCCATCGAAATTGCCGTCGACAACGCGCGATCAAAAGGCAACGGCCAGACGTGGTCGTCGCTCAAAGGTCCCGATGAGCTCGCGTATATTGCAACTGAAATCGACTGGAGAGACGCCATGGAACGGGGCCTGCCTTCCAGGTTCAGCAGCGACGCTCAGCGCAAGATGACGGTGCTGATAAGAAGCGTGGAAGAGATCCGAAGCATCGTCGGTCACCTGAAGAAGCTGCCGCCACGACATGCCAGCATGTACTCCCTATTGGTCTTGCTTGCGCAGGTGACAGCATTTTCGCATTTATCTGCTATAATACCCGTGATCGGCCAAAGTGACACGATGCCCACAGAACGTTTAAAATAGGTTTAAAACTTGTACTAATTAGGTGATATGATATTTTTCTGTTATGCGCGTACACGGCGGTCCACGATTAGAGGAACATCGGGGCGGGTATGGATGGATGGATGGATGGATGCTATGAGCGTCCCCTTTATAACGGGGCGGTGACAAGTGTGCCACCAGGCTAGAAAAAAAAAAACTTTACTCTTTTTTTTTCTTAGCGTTGGCCTAGTGTCTTTACTTCAATTAAAACTATTTTACTCCAGAAAAAAAAAAAAAACTTAAGTTTTCAGCTCCGTTCTGTGCCCTTTACGGCAAAATGTCCTGATTTTTTTCCCATTATTTATTTTTGTCCTTTCTCTCTAGTTTTCTGCCACCAATACTCTAACCGTCTCTTACTTATTTCAATCGCGGGTGTGTTCAGCTTTCCATTGTCTCTAAAACCCAAGGCGTCATGTAGGCTCGTGCCCAAACGTACACCTGGGTGGATGTCTCCACATTCAATCAGAACATGCTCCGCCGTTTCCTGATCTTCCCCGCAGCACGTGCATTGTTCTTCTTCTTTACTGAATCTCGCTTTATATCTACCCGTTCTAAGGCAACCCGATCTCGCTTCAAACAGTAAAGCACTTCCCATTGAATTGTCGTAAAATGCCTCCCTCCTTATTTCATTTTTGCCCTTTCGGTAGTTACTCAAAGCCGGTTTTTTCTCCATAGCTGCCATCCAATAAGTCCTCTCCGCCTCTCTGACCTTCCGCTTAATGCTCCTTGTTGCCATATCGCCCGCACCGCTAGCCGTATATTTACTGGTGAGCCTCCCAGTTCTTTTTCTCCACTGTGTGTCCACGCTCTTCCTATACAAGTAACGGAACACCTTCTCTGCCCATCTACTCTCCTTCATATTCCTTAGCCTTTCTTCGAACCTTATTTTGCTCTGAGCCTCCCTCGCCTCAAAACCTGCCCATCCCATATCGCCCTTTACAGCCTCATTTGTCCTCTTCCCGTGAGCACCCAACGCGAGGCGTCCCACAGTCCTTTGATTTATATCCATTCCCGATTGCACCTCTGCCCTCATGCACACCACTGAGTTCCCAAAAGTAAGCCCCGGAACCATTACACCTTTCCACAGACCTCGAAGCACCTCGTACCTATTGTATCCCCACAATGCTCTGTGCTTCATTATTGCAGCATTCCTCTTTCCTTTTGCTGCTGAGGCTTTTTTCCTGTACCTCCATGTACCTGTCACCCTCATTTATCCATACTCCGAGGTACTTGTATTCGCTCACCCTCGGTATTTCTTGGCCCTGTATTGACACCGCCTGATCACAAGGGGCCTGATCACATAGCGGCCGCAAGCGCCACCGACGGCCAGCGGTTGCAGCAAGTTTCGCGCAGGTGCAGTGAGCACCGTACACGATCATCTTTCGCCGCGTGGACGGTTCGCTTCGGGACGATTCGAAGCGCGGCAGCTCACAGTAGCGGACGACCAAAGAGCACCACTCAGAGTGCGCACTGCGCCTGCGCGAAACTTATTGCAGCCGCTGGCCGGCAGTCACGCCGCATGGCCGCCACGCGGTCCAATGTTCTCTTTAACAGTGGGCCGGTGTTTACATTTACCGTACAAGGCCCAGCGCATCTCTCATGCGCCGAGCTTGAAATTTCCAATTCAAGCATGGAAAGCACCATAAAGGCCCCGCGCGGTAGCGGTTTTAGCACGATATTGCGAAGGTTCAGGTGAGGATAGTTGTGAATACGAATTACTAATAAGTAATCGCGGAACTAATAGATTTCCAACTCAAATATATTTATGCGATGCAAATGTTGTATAGGTAGCAAGAAATAAAGGTGAAGAAGTTGTTCTTAATGTTTAAATAAAGAGCAATGTTTCTCGTCTTTGTCATGTTAAGGAACAAACTATTTTTACGGGCTTTCCTGCATCCATCACAATATTTGATACGCGCCTAGCCGCACAGTATCTCTTTCGGTCTTAACAATATATCTGGATCAGTACAAGAAGCATAAAGCCAGCACCTGCGCACCAACCATACATAGGCCGTGCAATAAAAATAATGAGATAATTTATGTCGCCCTGTCTAACCAGCCCACAAGCCGCCTTTGTACGATACGAGAACTACGCGTTTAGGAGGGACTTCGTGTATGATTTCTATATCTCTTTCGTCTTCGTGCGTGGACGCAGGTGATGAAGTACGCTCCATACTTGGAAGAGCAGGCAACGAGTTCCGCGGACGACGCGATCGTGTCGAGCTGTCTCCGGCTCACAGCCGCTGCTTTCGGCCGGCTCTATCCCCTCTGGGTGGCCAGAACGTTCCAGAGTGAAGACGAGGTCGCGTTGGTCCGGGAGCTGTTCCAGGACATCACGTCTACGCTCCGCAATGACAGCCGGGTTAACGCGGGTGTCCTGATCGATACGGACAAGATCATGAGTGCGCAACTCGTCGTGTACGGTGCGTATATACTTATGCTGTGCTCACGCCTACGGTTACGTCTAATATATGCTTATATACAGCGTCACTTGTCCTGGCGATATCGCGTCATTCTTTCCACGACGCAGTGCAAGAGATGCGCAACGACGGACGCACAATAATGAATTCTATTCTGATATCACTCTTCGCTCTTTTAATTCCATATGACACGTGCTGCAAACGACTGGCGCAGGTCACGCTCAGATGTGCGGGAAGCTTCAGGATTGTTTTAGAATGTGCTGATAAGATTGTGCGCAAGACGCGGGTAGCGTAGTTTATTCTGGAACTACTGGAACTAAGGCAAGCACCAACAATATCGCTGGAATGTTGGATCATGCATATATAAAAGACTACGTGTTTTATCGACGACCGACGATTGTGCTCGCCACTATTGCGGCACTGCGAGTGTTAATTCTTTTTCTAGACACAGGTTCGGCCACTACGGAGTTCCATCTTTACCGGACTGAACTGTCGTCCTTCACCTGCACAACCACGTGACAATAGTATCACTGCAACCTGTCATTAGAAGTAGTATCATTGTATAAGTAGCATCCCTGTAGTATTACTAAAGTGCCACTAGAATGTTGCACATAGACATCGAAAATATTTTGTGTAAAGGAACAAAGGCGCGTAACGTTCAATCACCCAGTGCTGCCGGAGCTTCCTGTGTCGTTTGTAATTTTTGCACTAAGCCTGACGTTTCCAAAGCACTGCAGTGTGCCAGAAATTTCGCCCACCTTGTGTCCCCCGACCAGCAATCAGATTAAGCAAGCGACAAGGTGTTTTGTCCATTTCCAACGACCAGTTGCTATCACGGACAGTCACGGTGTCATACGCTGGCAATCTTTGTGCCCACAGGCGAAATGGGCGGCGCCAGCCTGCCTCAGGAGCCTCTGGCGGCGACTCTGGGCCCGGATTTCCTTTCCAACATTGCCACTCTAGCAGCTGCGAGAGTGGGCGAGGAGGAGACGGTTCCGGACGATTACTGGCTCCCACAGCTGCGCGGGCACGTAGGCTACCGTGCCGACGGCAACTTCTTGGTCAGCTCGACCTACCTGTCGCGAACCGGCATCTTCGCTCATGTCTCCCTCGACCGCCCGATCCAGAGATGTGAGCAACATTCACGCTACATATAATAGACAAGCATGTTCCATGATATGCAAGGGGTATGAAACAGGATTCTTCGTGTTATTTCTTGTATTCTTGAAACAGGTACTCCCGATTTTGTAGTCACGTTATAGCAGCATTCAACGCTTGTAACCAACATGTATACTTAGTTATATATCAGAATGTTTACATATAGTCGCGAGGATATTTGTTAAAGGCGTCATGAAGCATCCCTTGGGCTTGTTGAAAAAACACAACCTGCGGAAAGCTGACACGGCTATGAACTGCTCTGCAAAATATTACAGTCGTGCGCGCCGCGTAAAGGCCACAAGCGGAGCGCGAAGTTGCCGTTTCCTCAGGCGCCCTCTTTTCAAACAGAGGCCGGTTCTCACTCTCGTCGGTGGGCGGGGCATCTGCACGTTGACGTCGCGGAGCATAGCATGCTTATTGGCCGATAGCCTGATGAGATGCGCTTCTTGCCACGGGGTGCCGCCACTTGCCCACGCCGCACTCCTCAGTCTGCTAACTTTACACGGTAGCCGCACTCGCGCCTGCGAATCACAGCGGGAGAGCGATCGCGTTTCATGACGCGCGCTGACGTAACTTCTTACCCCCGTGCCACCCCTCCCTGTCTAGCTTCCAGTGCGCTCGTCGGCACGAGAAAAGAGAGAAAGCGCTGAGAGCGTGCGCCAAACCCCCGTAACTCCGCTGATTCTTGACGGATTCGAGAAATTTTTGCGGCAATCGATTCGGGAGGCAGTAAACTCCGATACTAAGGTCATTAGATCATTACTTGGAAAAGTGGTTCATGACCCCTTTAACTAATGCACTGGTTAACTCACTTTCCGGGCAATCGTTTGTTGCATTAGGACAATGGGCCTTACCTTCGAGTGACGAGCTAATCGGCTGCAAACACTTGTGAATGTATGGTCAGCCATAAATGTCAGGGTTGGTTGTACAAGTGCTCATGTATTGCCTCGAATCTAACTTGCTTCTGGAAGGCCACTTTCGGGCTTTAGCTAATCATCACTTTTTGCGTCGACCGCCGGCAGGTAGTTCGAAATTTCTTCCTCGTACATCTATACATATGGGATTACCCCTTACCTGACCGGGTCCGTAGTCCCAAAGTATTAAGTTCGTAACTATTCTTCGTCATCGAATTTCCGCCTTCTAATTATTAATCGCAGCATCAAGGTTGACTCATTTTCTTTTAACAACTATCCCCACATAACACCTTTCTGTCAATACGGAACTACATTAGTAACGACATCGTGCTATCACCTAGTTACGAATAATACAGTTTTCTGGTTAGGCTCCCTTATCGCAATTCACTACATGCGCGCAGCGTAGTGATTTCTGTGCTCTGCCCTGGCATCGGTGTAAAATCGAACCTTTGGACTTATTTCAGCTGCACGGTACGCCACGATGGGCGCACTCATTATGCGCTCCATTTTCGACTCCGACGCCAAGTACATCCCATCGTGGGCTCGCCGTTACGTCGACCTGTGCTTCGCTGCTTCGGCGTCGTCGGCGCTGGGTCGACCGGTGGAACCGATGCGGGCCAAGAGATTCGTGCGTGCGCGCTGGTCGGCACAGCTCGCCTGGCTGCTGAAATCCAGGCGAGTCGCCGAAGAAGCCGGCGAAAACAAGCAAGCTGCTTCCGCCGCGGTCCACAGGGTCATGAGGGAAGCAGAAGCTGACCGCAAATTTGGTCCGGACAGGCTTTTCTTCCGCATGCTGTGCTTCCTCGAGTGCGGAGAGCCTGACGGTGGAGACCTGTGCAACGACATGGCCCGATCTGACCGGCGCTTCTCGGAGGCCTTCCACTGTGACGCCAGTTCCGCGGAGTGGCCGGGGAGCTGCGACTGTCACGGCATGAACAGCTGCGAAACCCACTTTCCAGCAAGTTGGGTTGCCTAGCCGAGTGCGGTTTGAATTACACTTGATTTCTTTTTTTTTCTTTTGCTGCCGAAGTTTCTCGGATTTTCACTTACTTTACAATTATAAAGTAAAACGTGCACTCGTCAAACTTCTTTTTTTCTATACATTGGGGGTCCATATAGCTCTTTTGTTCATAATTTCGATGAAGAAGCTATTGTTAAGGCTGATCCGTAAGGATGATCCGTATGCATGCCGCAGTGAGAGTTATGGTGAATTCCATTGGCGGATTCGGAGTGGCCGACGAACCCTACGCCGGAGCACTCCACTCCGTAGAGAGCATCCGAAGAAAATCTGCCAATGGAACATAAGCGCCCTCGCCAGAGCAAACGGTAGGGGGCGCTAGCGTACATCTGCTTCGCAAGCGCCCAGCATTCCTCGTGGTTCGCGCAGTTTTCACCTTCACGGGTGCGAGCGGAGAGAATGGGCACGATTGGACAGCGTATTTCATAGCACACGCGGTACGCCACGCTCTGCGCATGCGCGGGGAGCTTGCGACTTCCGGTCGAATCCGCCGCTTATCGCGGAGTAGAGAGAGCTGCTCCGTGGAGTGAATCTGGTGCCGGAGCTGCTCCAGATCTGCCAATGAAACATAGAGGGAGCACTCTCAATCCGCCAATGGAACAGACTTGCTCCGAATAGAGCAGAAAAACTGCTACCGGAAGTGCTCCGAATCTGCCAATGGAATTCACCATTAGTGTATTTCACGCTGGGGTCACATCCATTGGTCGCATGTCCTGTAACTGTATTGTGAAGCGACAAACAGCAGGAGTCGACACGTAAGAAAATCTTGGGAGCATTTCGTCTGGGCTTCAGTTTCACCGTTTGTGGCGTATTTCGTGCTGTAGCAGGCCACGTTCAGACCGTAAAAGTCACACCGTCTTCACGCACTGATCAATTCTCGATGGCAATTGTTGATTCCGAGTCACGGTGCACTGTCCCGGACGCACTGTACCGGAAGCACTGTCCCGGACTATTAACAAAACTCACAGGGTCCCTTATGAATTCACTTACGACGACTCGAAGGCGAAAGCCATCTTCTTTTTCTTCTCAGCCGATGTGTTGATCCTGCCCCGCCATCCACCGAAAGCTCTCTGCACCTAACGTTGTTTCGCACTTCCTCCAGGATACGAGGCACCTCACGTAGTTTTGCTCTGCCTCCGTGATCGGCTCATCTTTGACGAAGATAAATGTCATGTTATGACGTCATCATGTGTCGTTACGTCAAGTGACATCATGACGACACCATAATGATGTCAGAAATTTTGTTGATTGGTAACGTCATCACGTGATGACTTTTTGCGTCACTCGCGGTGGACTCGACGCCGCTGGACACGGACGCTGGACGCCGACGCCGGCGGTCAATATTCGCGTTTGATGATGTTTCTAAGGCTTTCATCTTAATAAAAATTCGACAGATCCCACGTGTTGTGGGAATCGGTTTCATGCGAAGCAGTCAGCGAGTACTCTTCTGCTGTATTTTGTGGCTTTGAGCTTACGAGGTGGTTCAACGTGTTTTGTAAGATGTGTGTACAACGTTGGCTTACCAAGCACGTCGACAACACTGGCGTTTAAAGGGTAACTTATGGTGCGACGTAACGTCAGCTCTCACGTTAGAGTACATACGTCAGTATTATCGAAACGAAGTGCACTTTATGGTGCAATCTTGTGAATATCATACGTAACTTTCGTCAATCTATTCCTCCGGGGTTGAGCAATACCTCAATATAACTTTCTGAATCATAGGAATACGAATGTAATGTTTATTAGACTGCTATAAAAGCGGAACCAACACTGGAACCACAGACGTTAATCTTATATGACGTCTGTATCGTAGGAGTACATATATGTAGTGTTTATTGCTTTCTTGTAAAGTTAGATAGCCAGCACCTCAAGCACAATCGACGTTGCACCGACTTTACGCCCGCATAGCTGTTTTTTCAAACCGGTTTATAGCCCTGGCGTGGCTATGTGGTAGAATACCTGAATGCCACGCAGAATGCTTGGGTTAGATTCCTGCTGGGATCCTAATTCTGATTCTTTCCAATCGTCGGGTCAACGCTACCGATGTCGGTTTTTCTTAATGCTCTCGCATTTAAATTACCAATATCTCTTCTCGCCGTCCCTGGGAAGATATGAACTGTCAATCACCTGTGGCGCATATCCGTACGCCGCGGCCCATGTTAAACGGGTACGTGCTACATGTGTCTAGAGGAAAGGGTTTGACGACGTACGCGACAGGATTTTCACGTTATTCATGTTATGACTCGACAGCCATATTCGTCAAATGCTCTTACCCTCCCATGCCAGTTTTGGTCTACACCAAGTTAAGGAGGCAATCATGAGAGCACGCAGACGTAGACGGCTACATAGATATGTAGATAGAAACGCTCAAAGTGCCATAGGTTTGCTAAGAAATGCATCGCATTTAAAAAGGCTGCAGCATTGCCACCGTTGTCATTACAGATGCACGCGAAGGCCGCTGCCAAATTACTGTTAATACGCAAGTTCACAATGCGTGAAATCGAAAACAAAGGTTGGCTCTGACGAGGGGCTTTGGGTACAGCAGCCAGTGGTGCAAGCTATTCCCGCAAGGAAGGCCCACAGTACTTCTGGGGAGGGAGGGGGCGTTGCTGAGCTACAAGGCCGCTGAACATTAGCTCCAAACGGCGAGCACAGCGCTCTCGGGGGCACAAGTCGTGCGCCCCTCCCTAGGAGATCAAGACCACAGAAGCTACCCATTCAGGTACGTCAGGCCATTAGGCTCTGTCGGTGTCGACTGCTTTGTGGGCACCGCGGGCATTTAACGAATGTCTCGACCTGGTAGCACAAGTATCATTACCACTATGAACGCGCAAATGTTGCAAGGGAACGTAAAAAGGCTTCTCCAGAACTTCGATGATGTTTCGCAACACGAACATAAATGTGCTAAGAGAATTTGAAGCAGCTTCACTGGCTTAACGTCGCGAAGACTGTTTAAAATACTGATATTAAATGCGAAACGTTTCTTTGCTAACGAAATACATTTTGACAGTTTCTATCTATCTATCTATCTATCTATCTATCTATCTATCTATCTATCTATCTATCTATCTATCTATCTATCTATCTATCTATCTATCTATCTATCTATCTATCTATCTATCTATCTATCTATCTATCTATCTATCTATCTATCTATCTATCTATCTATCTATCTATCTATCTATCTATCTATCTATCTATCTATCTATCTATCTATCTATCTATCTATCTATCTATCTATCTATCTATCTATCTATCTATCTATCTATCTATCTATCTATCTATCTATCTATCTATCCGTGTACGTCTCGACGCTGTCGTGGTCGTCTCAATAGCTTGGTATAGTGTATCAAAAATGGTATGGGAGGACATGAGTTCGTGATGAACACGATTCGCCGGTCCTGACATGAATAACGTAACTTGCCCATTGAGTACATCATGAAAACCTTTCAATCTCTCACGTGTGGCACACACCCGCATAACTTGGCCCGTTGAATACGGGCATGCGTCACGGGCGATAGCAACCCAGGGACAGCGAGAACAGACTTCCGATATCTTACGCCATAGCGTTCTAGAGCAGAAAATCCGGCGCCGGCGTTGTTGATGGGTGAAAAAATGTGTTGGAAGCAAGGAATAAAATTCACGGATCGAGCCGCAATCGAACCCAGGCATTCTGCATGGCAGAGAAGTATTCTACGATAGAACCACGCCAGTGCTTCGAACGTCTCAGGAAACACATCCTATAGAAGTGTCATATCAGGGCAACGCCAACTGTGACTGCAGGATTGGTTATGCACTTTAGTAACAATGCTAGAAATATTGACACCGCAAGCTATAGGCAAGCATTGCTCGAATACGCCGACGGCTACTGCTTGTGATATGCACGTCATCGAACAATAGCGGGCCCTCGGTTGCGACAAAATTCGCGTCTCTGCTATAACGTGAGCGCCGACGTTACATCGGGCTACGAGCTAACCTTTACACGCCAGTGCAGCCGACGTGCCTGGCGAGCTCATGATATTTGCCCAACTGCTAAATTTAACCAAATACGTTAATCTACCTCGTAATGCTTGACTCAGAGCGAAAAATGCGGGATTGGCGGCTACTCGCAGACTGCTTCGCATGAAATCGATTTCTACTACGCGTGGGATCTGGCGGAGTTTTTTCGTTGCTTTACTTCTGCAATTCAATGCTTAATAACGTTTAGTAGACCGGAGGTGAGTAGTGAGGCTGGCACAATTTCAGTCGCACATAACCAGTAGAAGCTGCTTGGCACATACCCGCTAGGTTTGTTATAGGTAGCTTCCTCATTTTTATTGGGCCGGAGGTGAGTAATGGAGCTTGCCCAGTTTCTGTGGCATATACCCGCTAGGAGCTGCGTTACGCTCTGCAGGGATTAACCTAGACCGTAAACAGCTCCCTAGTAAAGAGTACTGCTTTTGCTGAAGGAACGTTTAAAAACTATAGAGCCTCTTTTTGACATCCCGCTTTCAAAAAAGACCGTGACGATGCTGACGCCTTGCATGTCGGTGTAGCCGTCATAGTTGATGGGTGTGTAGCAAGCCAGGCTTTGGCCTTGGAACGCCACTGGAGGCAGTGTCAGTAGGGATGCTCTTTTCAATTCAACTATTTAATTCCTGCAAACATTCCATCCAGTGATCACCTCAATAAGATCAATTTCTATAGCCTCGTCCACTACAGGAGCATCTGCGCAAGCGGGCGTTCGGTCAGTATTCACAGCACAGACATAAGAAGGAGAAAACGTGGTTAATTGTTCGAAATCAGAACTTAACAAATCGGTAGCCATCGATAAAGTTCTCTGTATCTGTATCAAACTAAGGAGCATGGACTCAAACTCATTTAAATACCTGCTAAACCGTGTATCTACATAAAGTTATATATATTTTTTGTGTCTAAAATATTGCTATTTCAAATTCATTCCATTAACTTGCACGTGACCTCGCCTTACAATAAGTTTGAAGTCTTCCTTTCCCATTTAGTCACCGGCATTCTTCTCCAATCCCCCGTAGTGGATCAGCGCCATGAGATAAGAAGCAGGTCAAGAGCACGCAAGCAATGTCCTCATCATCGCGTTCCAATAAGGTAAATTCGATTAGAAATTTTCGTGCGAATTTTCGAGCGGAAAACTCACCGTCTACGTATCAGCAATGATGTTGCCAAAGAAGTTGCCGCGTCAGGGGAGGAGGCTGCTGTTTTTTACGTAGGTTTTCTGGACACAGCCGTAGTCTAAGGCAAGCCTAACGAGGCTAACGCGAGGCCGATCTTGCGTGGTTCCGGGGGCGATACCTTTATTTCGTTGTTTGGTTACCAGCACCCCCCCCCCCTTATATAGTATATAGTTTAAATTCATTGGGTTCTTCATAAAATTTTCAGGCAACAGCACTTTTTACTGTTCCGCGCAATTGGTTTAACTGGAAGAGACGCACTGTAGAGTAATCTTTTCGACTCAGTGAGTGCACCATTTTTCGTCATTGTGAGCGTATTATAACGACGGATTTCGCCACCGACTTCTTGTAGCTTCAGCAAAAATAAGTTTAAACCTTTCTTTCTTCTTTTCAACGTACCCAAGCGACGGCTGTTTATACAGTTCAACAAAGCACACCTTTGGGCTAGTTGGTACAAGTTTAACATAGTTTTAACAACCTCTTCTGGTTGTGTTTATTTTGTGCCTCCGTTAGTGTCCTCCTTCTTGCGCCCATGCAGCGCTATGTTCCGGAACCTATGTTAAAGGCTGTTTATACGCAAACACACCCCTTTCTTAAACGTATTCCCTTCCCATTAGAAAGCCGACGGTGGCAAAGCGGACGCAGCGAAAAAGGGCCCGTCTTCGACAGTGAAGAAAAGTGCTTCGTCATCCTCGGTCACGCCGGCTCCGCCCGTGCGTCTGTGTAAACTCGTGCGCCGGCCCGACTTTGACGGCTACGGTTTCGGCGTGCTGGTCGACGAGAAGTGTAAACTGGCCACCGTGACCACCGTGGAAAAGGGAGGACCCGCCGAGGCTGGAGGCCTCCGCGCTAAGGACTGCATTGTACAGGTGAGCACATCCTCAAGTGTAGAAAAGAAGAGTTCGGTGACCTAATGAAATCATTTAGTTCCAAAGGTTTGTCGCTGAACATTCGAAAAAAAAAAAACTTTGAGGCGAACCTTATCCTTGACTTTGGTGTCCGGGTACTCGCCCGCCCGCGTTCGTGCGCCCTGGTGTATTCTCGGGTTAACTTTGGGTTTCGTTGCGTTGCCGAAGCGGATCTCTGAGGCGACGTAGAAAGGAGCGCGTGGTTGACATCTTCTCCGCCGGTCTTTCAAGGAAGTCATTCAATTATATTTGATAATTATACGGTCAGTTGACGCTTATCTTAAGCAAATTTATGCTCCGATATGATATGTACCAGCTTGAACGAGAACCATCAATTTCTTTAGATTCCCCCCCCCCCCCCCCACCAGAAACAAAACACAATCTCAGACATTGTTGGGAATCCACAGATGACCATATTTTTCATTGCGATAGCAAATTTAGGCACACCCCACTGTCGGCGTTGCCGTTATGTTCCTCATAAAATTCAATAAGAATTCACAGACGACAATGCCAAGGAAAGTATAAGGGGTGTTATTCTCATTAATATTGTGTCTAACAAAGAAAAATAAAGCGAGGAAAAATGATAATAAGCGATCATAATTTTAGGGAGCAGCTATGCAATTTCCTTTTGCTCTGGACGGGAATGGCTGCGGACGGAGCTTATGTAATAGCGCTAGCATTTAGCGACATTAAGTTGCTGGTGCAGCGGCCAAAATTCACCACCTAGTGGGGTCGTACACTAATTCAAATAAATAAATAAATAAATGAATAAATAAATAAATAAATAAATAAATAAATAAATAAATAAATAAATATTAAGGAGGTGTTCATAAGGGTTGCATATCCCACATATGGTATGGGAGCACAATTTTACTACATAAAGGGGCCCAATCAACCGGCCGGATAATTAATGCAAATTAATTGAATGGGTATAGGCGCGCATCGAAACTGCAGAAACAAAGAGATTTTTTTTCTTAAATGTGTTTAAGGAGAGGTTGGTGCCTATACATGGCTCCGGCCACTCCTCTTTATGAACTTTATTTGAAATTGAAATACAAGTGATAAATTGCATGTTTATATACAAATACAGAAGGAGGTCTCAAAGTCGCGAGACTGTGAGTGAGACCTCCTATAAAATCATTCATCAGATATACAACGCAATAGTAAACAGTGGTAAGGATAGAAAAATTAGGATATACAAAATATACCGATAAGTACGGAATAGCGAATATAAGTTATGAAAAATGTGTAGATAAGCACGAAAAAACTAACACAAAAATGCAATAACATTCACTCAGTATAATATCAAGCATTATGACGGTAAGGAAAGA
Organism: Rhipicephalus sanguineus; assembly: GCF_013339695.2. Classification (NCBI taxonomy): domain Eukaryota; kingdom Metazoa; phylum Arthropoda; class Arachnida; order Ixodida; family Ixodidae; genus Rhipicephalus; species Rhipicephalus sanguineus. The sequence continues at coordinate 85,475,113 of NC_051179.1, read as the reverse complement.
AAAATTGAGATATACAAAATATACAGATAAGCACGAGATAGCGACTATAAGTTATAAAAAATATGCGGATAAGCACAAAAGAACACAAAAATGCAATAACATACTCTGTATAATATTAAGCACCATGAATTTAATAAGTGCGAACGCAAGCCTTTTTTAAACATTTCGAGGGATCTATTTTTGATCTCCAAAGGTAAAGAATTCCACAAGGATACAGACGAAAATTTTATGGTAAACTTGCCATAATTAGTTCTGGGTTTGGGGAGAAGCAAGTTATTAGCCTTTGCAAAACGAGTAGATGACGCCTGAGGAAACTGACTTGAGTTTAGTAAAGGAATGGGAAGTTTTCCATTCACATATTTGTAGATAAGAATGCCGAGAAAATATTTGGCCAGCTTCTGAATTGATAAAATTTCATGTGAACAGAGTAAGGATGATGCATTGGACATGAACCTACTGAACGTTATTATTCTCAATGCTTGTTTGTGAAGATGTTGGATGGCTGATAAATGAGTGGCATACGTATTTTCCCATGATGAAATGCAATAGATTATGTTGCTGGGAAAGAAAGCGTAGTAAAGTGACAACAATATTTCAAAACGAAAGAAAGGGCGAATTTTCAGCAAGATTCGAATGGCATATGCGGCTTTCCGCGTAAGCTGTAATACATGTGAAATAAATTTTAAATGTTCATCAAGTTCGACCCCAAGAAACATTGTACTAGAGGTAGAGTGAACTTGAGTATCGCTTACGTAGACAGAGGGGTTCCTAGGTATAATTCGATTAGGTGATGAAAATACAACGAAGTTGGACTTTTTAGCATTTATATTTATTTTTATTCTTATTGAACCATTCAACGATATTCATGAGGTCGGTATTTAGTTTAAACAACATCGAGTCCATCTCTTTATCTGTAGTTATTATAGTGGTATCGTCCGCATATAGTATGCAGGACGAATGTGGACGAATGTCCCTTACTTAATAATTATCGTCATGAACTTATAAATAAAAGTAGACTCACTCACGGCAATGTTCTTTTAAAAGGAATGTTCGCACGTCATGCATAACAACGTCCACGTGATGACAACAATGTTGACATACAAGACACACAAGAATCGTTCGCACTTTGCCAAAGAGTTCATCTCACAGTCCTTTGTAGAATGCGGTCACATCACACAAAAGTCACTGGGCATTGCCCACACTTTAAACACAGCTGTCTTGAATCACAATAGTCAACGCGATTGTTTCGTCCTAAGTGAACCCTTTCATGGATTATATGCTTCCTAGGAAATCGATCCCAGTTCAGTGACATTGCCAGTATTCATTCCACAACAGCTTCCGTTAAATCCGGTGTTCCTCAAGGGTCAGTGCTCGGCCCCTTGCTCTTTCTAATCTATGTAAACGATCTGAGATCAGGAATTTCATCACCCATTCGATTATTCGCGGATGATTGTGTCCTGTATTGCCGAATACCATCAATGATCACGAACTTCTACAAAACGACCTATGCTTAGTTGAAAATTGGTGCTCACTCTGGATGATACAGACTAATGGTTCCAAATGTCAAGTCATGCGCGTATCTCGCAAGTAACCTAACTAGGTATACATCTACTGTTTAAACTCAACGAACCTAGTATATCTTGAAAATACCGATACCTTGGCGTACTAATTTCTAACATTCTCACGTGGTCAAAACATATCACGCACTTAGTAGATGATTCACCAAAGAAGCTTGGTTGCGTTAGAAAAACGTTATTCCTATCCCCCTCTCACCCATTCAGTTTGTAAAATAGCGTACGTAACATTTCTTCGCACGAAGCTTGAATACGCGTTCTCCATTTGGAGTCCTCAACAAACCTAACTAACTAACCTGCTGGAATCCGCCCAAAATCGAGCTGCCCTGTTTATTACGTCTGACTACGATCACGCATCAAGCATCATTTGCTTCAGTGAATCATTAGACTTGCATAATCTTGCTGACAGATGGAAACTTTCTCGACTCTGCTTGTTTCACAAGTTGTGTTATTGCTTTCCTAACTTACATAGTTCTCTATTCCTTCCTCCCGCCCACTATTCACGTGCCTACTTAATTATGAATGCCTCTAGACACATTTTGGTGGAACCACCAAATTTAACAAATCATTTCTTCCTGTCGTCATCGAGGAATAGAATAACTTACCGAAATCCATCGTATCAGGGCGCGACTCATGCAAGCTCAAACAGGTACTAACAGCTCACTTACGCTCGCAAAACACATTAACACTCCACCTACAATGCTGTATCTCATCCTTTATACGTTTACATTTCGTGTGCGTATGCTTTCGGATGCCGCGTTATTGTTATTTGTATATTTGTACTATTTTCTACTTTTTTTTATCTCGTGAAACGCTTTTATTGGAGCGGTAGAAAAGAGCGGAAACTATAGAGGCTACCTTCTCAAAATGTGAGTACACGAAACATCGGGTGCTAGACTGGGGTAGACAGTTCCTCATTAAAGAGCACCGGGGTTGCCCGGTGGCCCTGGCAACTTCACCAGCGCTTAGATGCATCTTGTTGGGAATGCTCGCTACATTACCTAAATAGGTGCGCCCTGTCACTACTGCCGCCACCGATGCCAGAGATTTGACCAAATTAACTCTCGCCCTCGGGTTCTTCCAGGTGAACGGGGAGAGCGTGATCGGCGCCAGCCAGCGGGACGTGGTGGACCGCATCAAGTCGTCGACTAACGAGGTGCGTCTCCTGGTGACGAACAAGGAAACCGTGGCCTTGTACAAGGAGCGCGGCATCAGCTTCTCCAGCGACATGTCGAGCGTCATCCGACCAAGCTCCGCCGCGTCGACGCCGCTCAAGGACAAAAAGACAAAGGCCAAGGACAAGAGCTCTATGGTTGGTTCTAAAAAAAAGACTTTCGCTGAGTCTTCGGTGCCAAGCGTGAACACAGATAGATATGTGAGGGATACAGTTACGAAGAAATTACCAAACAAATCTAAAAAGATGCAACCAGTGCAAGTTGATGATGGTTGATGATGAATTTCGCGTTTTGGTGAGTAAGGGACAATTACGGCCCGACGCCGCTAGGGCGCTGTTTTATGCCGTGATAATGCAGTGATCGATTAGGAGATGTTGATGTCATGTGAGTGTAAACGTGCCTAGAGCAGCTCTTATAAAGCATGCAACTGTGCAGTATTCACGGATTGGAAGGTGATAATCTAGGGCTAAGTAGTGCACGTACTTTGTTTCCAGCGTGTACAGTTCGCGTCATATTGGAGCAGTATCGACTCAAACACTTGCATCAGAGCCAACATTACCCTTAGCGGCCAGATTTGCAGCGACATGACGTGGTTACTACGAGAAACTTGTCATAAAAGACGTTACACTAAATGTCGCGTTTCATCCCGTGAGTGCTGTACGCATAGAAAAATTACGGCAATGAATAATGTTGTGCGCCGTGAACGTAAAGAACGTGAATATGGATGTAGACTAAAATATGCCAGTGGTGAAACATTGGACACAACTCTATTGCACTTGTATTGAAGGGCCCCGAGGCGCGTCGTCTGCAAAACGCTTCTATCGCAGCAGCGCGCTCGTGAGGCAAAATGCACTACGAATAGTTATGCGAGTTGGAATTTTATTTATATTTAAATGGCTGCAAAAGAGCAAGAAATCCACGTGGTGAAGGACGTGCAAAGGGGCTTTCATTTGTGCCCCTTTTTTGTACTCCATTAGTCCTACTTACGAAAACGCAGATTTGTTTTCCTTTCATTATTTTCCGCAGCTGCCTTAGGCAACTGACTTGCAGATTACAGAGCATTGATAAATATGTGTCTATTTAATGTACTGCGGGTGTGTGCTGTAATAGACCATTTCCGCAAGTGAGCATCTCCGATTATTCTGCTTACAGTCCCAGAGAGCCTGACACGCCACAGACACCACTTACTTTGCGCTTATTGTATGAATGCACCGCCTCACGTGCGTTCATAAAAAAAATCATGGCTGATCCCTCCGTCATAGGAATCGGTATAACACGAAAGTGAAACGTGTCTTCACAGAAGTACCCGATTGCTTATAGTGCAATCATACATGAGAGCTTGTACAATGTCTCTTGGCGTTTGACAGATACAGCGCCGCTTGATGTGGGCGCACACACGTTGACGCCTGGTGGGATATCTCCTTCCCGACGACTAACGCCCATGATTATGGTTTAACCCTTGCGACGGCTGAGGTTGTTAACATATGCCTGGACACAGTATATGGTGAATTCCGCGCAAAGATGGCATCAACAAGCCCATAATAAACACCGGTACTCGATATGCACTCCTTCAAAGCGTCGTAAAACGCGGAGAGAAACGCGGCGTGCGTCATGTCACGCCTTCAGCCTGGCCGCGATTTCACACAGAGCAAGCAGGGATCGCGGTGCGACAGCCAGACTATGGTGGCTAGAGCCAGGCGAGCGTTGGAGAGCTACATTTTAATATGAATGGTTGCGATGAGCGAAACTTTTTACGAGGCTTAGGCGAACGCCGCCACCTCGCGGTGTGTTAAAGCGTTGACATAATTACGCTTCTCCTATTGGAAACGCGCCGAATGGACCAAGAGCGCTGTGAGAGGACAGTGTGAGAGTTACAAGGCGCGTTCGTGTTGATTCCTTCACGTGTTTGACGGCAGCGCAGTGGGTTAAACGCCCGCCAGCCATCGTCACGGACCGAGAGGTCGTGGGTTCAACACCTGTCAACGGAACTTTTTGTTTGCTATCTGATCGCGTTCATTTTGCTTACGGAAATACGCCATGAAAGACTTAGTGGACCTTGGCATAAAACACTTTCGTGTTAAAAAGCGATAATACAAGTAGTACTTGAATAATGAAAGTTCGGAAACAAAAAAACTTGTCGTGTAACTTAACCGAGCCTAATTTAACCTCATAACTATAATGTCCAGTAAAAAGACATGTGGGCAAATAACCCATACCAGACCGCGTATGCTGTGAGCGATGATTGTACAGTAAATTGACAGTGTTATACGTTTGCGAGCACTTAACGAATGAACTCAATTCGCATTGCAACCACCGCAGCCTCCATCACCGATGCTCTCCAGGAGAGGCAGTCTGGTTATGTCCATAGAGGAACCGTCTGGAAGCGACGAAAGCCAGGAATTCATGCTGCCGCGCGGCAAAGAAGCCAAAGCTGCCAAGCCGACCAGACCATCCGCCAAAAATGCTAAGCCTCTGGCCTCCCTGGGACCGGCGGCTACCATGTCCGAACAGGAGCAAAACCTGCTGCAAAGGCACAAGGAAGCGCGCACGGCGGCTGAAAAGTACACCGAACAAGATCGGGGCAGCGCACGAGAACCAAGCAACGACAGAAGCGGACACATTGAGGTGCCGGAGAACCCCCTCAACCAGCCATCCACAACCAGAGGCCGCCGTAGCGGTAACAATCGCAGGCCGCAGGTGCGTTGGCTCTCGGTCAGGTCTCCCGAAAGCATTGGTTCGCCGCCAATCTCCTACTCGTCACAAGGGAACGACTACGAGGCTTACGTGGAAGGCTACATGGCAGACGCCGAGGATCAATTTGGCTGGCCCTCTGAGGGATACTACTCGGCCGCCCCGGTCCCTTTCTCAACCTCGTACGGGGCACACCCGGCGTTTCCGAGTCATTACGAAGTCCTGCCTTCCGATCCTTACAACGTCCTCGCGGCGTACCACCCACAAGACTTCTGCTGGCCACAGATGGCGCCCTACCAAGGCGCCCTGATGCCGGTGATGTCGGGACCCTCCTACGGGTACCCCAGCACCTACGCACCGGGATACTCGGACTTTTTCGCTCTTTATCCGGGCTATGCCAGTTACGAGCCGCTCCAGCAAGCTAGCGCGTCGTTCGATCGGCGCGAAAGGCAGCGGACGGTACGTGCAGTCCAAGAAAGGCCAGCTTCTGCTGCGTCTACACGGTCGTTGGAAGCGTCGAGTTCCAAGTCGACTAAGAGCGCAGCTGCTAGGTCTTCGTTGAAGGCCAAAAATGAGGACAACGAAGCCGAAAGCTCGACGTTCGGTGACAGACGTGGCGAGAAAAAAACTGGCAAGAAAACGCCCAATAAGATGTAACTCTTACTCCCGCCCTCATGGATTCCACAACGCATTGTTTTCTTAGATTTAATTTGTTTTGCTGCTTCAGAAAATTAGTAGAACAGCGTATCAAGTATAACGTGTACAAAATACTTGATAGCATCTGTGGATGAGGCCTTCCCATGTTTATCAAGTAGTAATATCTTGCTGTTCTGGCGACAATAACCAGTCGCCACCCTTTTGGCTATGCGGCTGACGTTCCGGTATATGTAGGGGTATCTGTGACCATGTAGTACGCACGCCTTGAATGCACGGCCTCGTCAGATCGCAAATGGGATAGTCAAGGACGCATAGCCGTGTTCGTTATAACTTAAACTCACTTATTGGAGTGCGTTTGCCGTGTGCCCATAACGACAGCCACGTTCACAGATGTCAGCACCATACCTGCTTCGAAAACTGGGGTTTTTTCGGCGTTTTCAATTAGGACATCATGAATATAACAGCAATAATGGCTTTCTCCGATATCACGCTTCAACTGCGTATGCCGTTTGCAATATCGCATATACTGTAGTTTTTATTATCTTCAGTATTGATATTTTCAACGATTAGTAATAAAGTTTATTAACGCGAGAGCTTTAAACAGCTCGTTTCGCAGAAATTCCGGTGTCAGCGTCGGCGTCGTTGGTTGTGAGCGAAAAATCAGCGTTGTCCGTTACCGAAAAAATCCGAAAGATGCAAATAAAATAAAAATCTGCGGTTCGAGTGAAAATCGAAACGAGGCCTTCTGCGTGGCAAGCAGGTGTTCTACCACCATACTTTATGTATGTTAGTGCGTGCATTATACGAGTATTTGTCATCAATAATAAAAACAAAGGCTGCACAGACACATCTCAAATGCCGGCTTCTCAAGTTTATTCGTCTGAGCGCATGCGCTCGTTCCTCTACGAAATTAGCATTCATAAAGAAATATTGTCAGCGTGTAGACCTAACGTACAGCACATATCGATCTCCAACTGCGAGATAAAAAAAAATCTAAAAAAACGCGATAACAATCGTAGTCATAGTTCTTCCTGCGAGCACGTCAGGGTTGCCAAAGCACGTTAAAATTATTTCAGTGCTCAGAATTTAAAAAGAAACGCACGCCACCAGCGCACCAGTTCCGCAGAGTTCATTGACCTCCGATCTGTTGTCGTCTCTGCTGTCCTCAAGTGTTCATTCTGAACGCTTCCTGCTAATGATCGCCCAAGGCATCGACGTGTCTTCGCTGCCACTCTTGAGCGTCCTGTGCAGCGTCCTGTGCAGCGGTGCGTCGTCCATGACAGTGTGGACGCGTGCTACCACGGGCGTTCCGAGCAGCGAGTCCAGGGAACTGCCGAAGGAACTCCACGGCAGGTTGGTCGCGTCGGCAGGCTTTGAGGGGCGTAGAAATGTCATATGAGTTACCGAACCATCTGAAATACTGCGTACGCAAGCTCAAACAATGACGTTTTAAGAGTCGTGGCGAGCCTTCCAGCCTATGCTGACTAAGAGAAGGAAAACAGCACATACTTGATTAGGCGCAAAAAGACAACCACAAAGGAAGGGCACAAAAACTGGACGACGCGCGCCTTTCGCGTCTTTTCATATATGAATACTAACCAACTAGCCCAACTTTCCGCAGTGCTGGAAAACAATACCACATCTACTCGTCGTCGCGACGCTGTTGCGTTGTTGGATATCTTTCCTCGGTCTGAAAATCCATTGTCAATACATGCTTGTTTCTGACAAGGGAATGTTCCCGTAGTAGGTGCAATTTTAATAGCGGTGTTGTTTAAGCATGGCAAACCCCCGTTCGTATTAGCGAAAACTATCATAATCATGCACAGACTCTGCTCTGCGACGCTCGCGTGGCTGTAACACCATGTTATCCGCATAGACTCGCCTCGTGAGATATCATGACCGGGATAAAGGGGAGACACGACGGCGTCGCGTGTCCCTCTGACCCGGTTGTGGTGTGCCTTTAACTGCCGAGCTGTTAACACTGCGTTCCCCGCTTACGCCCATGACGGCCGTGCTAGAGGGGATACTCGACGCGCGTCGCGTTTCCCTCTAACCCGGTTGCGGTGCCATTTTAACAGAAGAGCGGTTAACGCCGTGTTCCCCACTTAGGTTCGCCCCATAAGATATTCCGGCCGGGCTATGAGGGACACTCTACGCGCGTCGCGTTTCCTTCTGGCCCGGTTGTGGCGTAATTTGAACAGCGGAGCTGTTAACACCGTGTTTCCCGCTTACGTTCGCCCCATGAAATATCACGGCCGGGCTATGGGGGAGACATGACCCGCGTCACGTTTCCCTCTGGCCGGTTGTGGTGTGATTTTAACAGCGGATAGAGAAAGAGATAGAAAGAAAGAGGAAGCGAGAAATAGCGAGAGAGAGGGAAGGAAAAGCAAGAAAGATAAAAATATAGCAAGAGCGAGAAAGAAAGTGAATGGAATAGATATACAGAGAAAGAAAGAAATAGAAGGAAACAGAGACAGAAAACAGATAGCAAAACTGAGTGAAAGAAAAAGAGAAAAAACGACAGATAAAAATAAAGAGAAACAAGGAAGGCCGCCCAGCGCCGCTGTTGGTTGGAGCCTTGCGCTACTAGTGCAAGCTGCGCCAATTTTTTCAGTGCTCAGGGAGTAATATTAATAATGATTGTTGGGGCTTAACGTCCCAAAACCACGTTATCATTGTGAGAGACGCCGTACTGGAGGGCTCCGGAAATTTTGACCACCTGGTTTTCTTTAACGTGCGCGAAATATAAGTAAGTACACGGGAATTTACACGAGTAGTGGTCACATCCTAACCTGTCGAACAAACTGCGCAAAAAATATGCAAGAAACAATGTATTCAGCTCACCAACGAATTTAATTATCCGCACAGATAAGACACTGTTGATGAAGATAACCGCATCGTTGCTTTCCCCGACACAGCTTTTAACTTACAAGACGCTCGTTCGTCCCAAACTGAAATATGTGCGCAGCATTTCGGACCACTCATCCTCGTGTTCTTGTCAGTTTTCCGGAGAATGTTCAAAACGTTTCTAGCGACGCATCCTGAACGACTACATTTACACCTACAGGTGAGCTGAAATGTAGTTCCAACGTTGTTATCCAATAACCTCCTGTAAAATAGCTGTACTACGACGTTATCACAACATGGAATCGCCATGTCACTTCACCGGTTTGGCAGAAGTGCGGGAGAAGATAGACGCTTGTAGGAATGAAAGAATCGTCAACATGAGGTATTGCTGGAACTGACGTTTCGACAAGCAGACTTGTCTTCTGGCAGTCTTGAGGAAGACAAGTTCTTTTGTCGAAACTTCGGCTCCAGTGACACCACGTGTTTACGAAGTTTTCATCCCTTCACCAGTTAGGCAATTCATACGTCAACTATAATCGTTCATCAAAATACACTCTACTATCCTCGCCGCCCCAATATAAGCAAATTAAGCGTCATAGTTAGCGAACACATTGAGTGAATGGAATGACTGTCTTCCTGCAGCAGTGGCTATGTCTGACCACACTACTTTAAAATAATCAGGTAGCGTCATCGAAGGGCACAAAGCCCACCCTTCACGCCGTAAGTCTTTCTGAGAGTCTTGTCCATCGAGGCAATCCAAAGACATAAATCACTAAGAGAATCACAAGCACCGAGTAACGCTCATGTTGCCCTTCAACTCACCTGCGGTCGATCACTTCACTTGCTGTTTTTGAAATATTCGGAAAAAGGTTTGCAAAAAATCAGACTGGCATGAAAGACATGGTCCTGGTTCAAGTTAAGAGTTATAATGCATACATATCATATCGGAGTTCACTTAAGATAAGGGCCAATTAACTGTCAGGATAGTTAGTGAAAATTAATTGAATGAGCTCATTGAAAGAGCAGACGCTTTTCTTGTAAGCAGTTAGGATCGCTGCTGTACCTGGTGGAGAAGTCTGAACCACGCGTTTGCTTCTACATGGCCTCTGAGATACGCTTCGGCAGAGTGACAAAACACAAAGGATTAACTCCGCAGGCGCCGGAGCTAATCGCGGAGGCCACGAACCAGGCCACATGAACGCCGAAGTGCGCGTGCCGTCACAAGACACCCAAGTCAACGGTCAAGGTCGGCTCAAATTTTTACTTAGTGCTTAGTTCCCGGGAATTCTTCACACTCGAAATTTCGAGGAATACACTAAGGTGCTTCATGGGCCCCCTAAACAACTTACCCTGGTATATTTTGCACCACGAAGCAGGTATTGGTTCATTTTGTAGAATGGTTAGTCATGACGTGGAAGGCAGTGTTACATTCGCTTCGTATAGCTCATTCTTCTACTGTGCTAGCACTCAGTCGCTAAACGGCCCACTGTATCACGATAGCCATCCGGCAAGTGAACTGGAGCATATGGCCAAACGTCACGATGCTCACTTGCTCATGGCCGCGTGCTGCACTGTGAGGCTATAACTGCTCGCCCAGCCTTGTAAATCAAATCAATGCATGGCACGCAGAGCTGAGAGCACGAGATTGCCATTTTCATTTAACCGCAATCTATTCACATATCTCCACGTGCGTCTCGACAAACAATGCACGTTTGCTGGATGTATTTTTTCAGTGGCGGTCGTCGCACGAGGTGCGCTTTCGTGAAAAAAAAAGAGAAAGAAGAAATTAGGGTAGCTTGCACTGGAGGCGCAATGATAAAGAGAAAGCGGAGCTGCTTCGCAGCAGTTTTGCCAAGCCTGAAGGAAGTGCGGAGCTGGGCGGCCCTCTTTTTCTCTCTCTTGTTTTCTGTTTCTTTCTCCCTCTGTTCCGTCTTCTCTCTCCTCTCTGTTGTTCCTCATTTTTTTCTCTCTGTTTATTTCTATTTCTCTCTCTCTCTTTCTATTTCGTTCTTTTGCTATCTTCCTTTCTATTTCTTTCCTGTCTTTGTCTCACTTTGTCTCTATTGGTCAATTGCTTCCTCTTCTTTTTAACGCGAAAGTGTTTTATGCCGGGGTCCACCAAGACTTCAGTGACGTATTTCCGTCACGGAAATGACGCCGAAAAAATTTGCACGATCAGATGGCAAAGAAAAAAAGGCTCCGTCAACGGGCATCGAACCCACGACCGCTCGGTTCGCAACATCAGATGCCGGGCACGCTATCCACTGCGCCACGGTCACTTTTTTTTCTCTATTGCCTTGTTGACTACAGGTCAAGATCGTCTAACAAGCACACATCATATCCGTTTCATGTGCGTTAATGCATCAAACAGAGCTATCACATCTTCATCACAGTCAGTCGTCTTATACACCTCACGAACTTTGACAACAATTTCCACGAAACACTCATGAACAGACGGAACTTTAACATCACAGTGTCTATACGCTAACATGCTGCGCCAAACCGAATGGAGACCCAGTAAAAAGATAACATCCAAATGCGGAACAGAGTATTCGAAGGGCAAAAAGCGAATTCCGTGCGGATTAAGAGGTAGTTCTATCTTTAAGGTCCTCTGCAATATGTCCCAAAAGAATATGGCATTATTACAGTCAATGAATACATGTTCAATAGTTTCAGGCCGATTACACAGGAAACACATGCTTCCCCATGGTACATAAATCTCTCTATCCTCCAGCCACGTTTTCACTGGCAAGGTTCCTGTATGAAGCTTGAAGAAGAAGGTCTTTACGTTAGGCGGTATCCACATGTTTTTAACGTCTTGGCCGTGTGCTTTTTTAGACATTAACCGATAAACGGGGACAGGGAATACATTTTGAATTAGGTCCTTCATAAGGCGCTTTCTTTTCACGTTAGATAAGTAATCCATAGGAAACCTTGCTCTTAGGAATCGATAGGACAACACAACTTCGCGGAAGAATGGCGACAAGGAGTATCGTTCCCCGCTCTCTGACGATACAAAGAAGTCAGGCATATGATGTAATAACATTCTTTGAAATAAACAACATAAAAAGGAATCTCTTTGATCTCTTATCAGCATGAAGCGTGATAATACTTGGTTGAGAAACAGATGACACAGAGAAAGCCCTCACTGCGCCACGGTCACAGACTGTAGAGGCTTTACAAACGCGCCTTTTATATCTACCACTCTCCCGGTCGGCTGGGTGGTGTTGACCTCTGGGAGTGGTAAGGTAAAGTAATTCGTCATGGGTGCGGCCTCCGCGACTAGCACCTGCAACGCGTTATGCGTCCGCCCCGTTTGGCGCGTTTTCAATAGAAGTTGAATTTTGTCAATGCTTTAACGCAGCGTGAGGTGGCCCAAGCGTCGTAAAAGCGTCAGCGTCGGCGTCGCTCATAGCAACACGCTAATCCAAACCAAAAATAGCTCTGCGACGCGCGCCTGCCTCACGTGGCTGTAACACCGCGTTCCCCGCTGACGCGCTCGCCCCGCGAAAAATCGCGGCCGGGCTACCGGGGCGGCACGACGCGCTTTGCGTTTCCCTCTAGTCCGGCCGTAATTTTCAATCACATTTTAACATGCCGCGGGTTGGCGACCAAGTTCTGCGTCCAATATGCGACGCTCTTCCAGCTATCACACCTCGTTCTCTGATTACGCTTTCCGCGTTAACTACTACAGCTACCACAGGGGTTTGTTTAATCATTTAACATGGACGTTAGTCGTCAGGATGGAGATGTACCACCAATCATCAAAGTGGGTGCTTACACGTTAAACGGTACCATTAGCTGCCAGACATCAATATAGATTGTGCAAACTCTCTTATATCAATGTACAGTAAACATTCAGTTACTTCTGTAAGGGAACGCTTTACTTTCGTGTTATTCCGGTTCCTATAACGGAGGGATCAACCATGTTTTTTTGAACTTTTTCCTCTCTCGCTATTTCCTTGATTCTCTCTCTTTCTCAGTTTCTTTTTCTTTCTGCATTCCCTTCACTCTATTTCTCTTTCTGATTCTTTACATTATATTCTTAACTCTCTCCCCTCCTCCTTTCGCTCCTCCTCACCATCACACGTCTCCTCCTCTCCCTCACTTCCTTGTCCTAACCACTTGCTATATGACACTATACAAGGCTATGCTATGTTCTGTCAGCGCACCTGAATATCCGAGGGGTTAAGACGCTTGCCTTCGGATCGTGGGTAAGCGGGTTCGAACCTCGCCGCCGCCCGCCTCTTGCCTTTTTCTTTTAGTGGACCGGCGGTCAGTAGGGCGACTTGCCCAATTTCTGTGGCAGATACCCGTTCATGATGATGATAGCCTTTGGGCCACGGCAGTAATTTTACGACGAGTTAGAACAGCTTCCATGTTAAAATTCACCGGGTTCCTTATGCATTCACCTAAAATGACTCAAAGGTGAAAGCCATTTTGTTCTTTATCTTCTCACTTGATGTATTGAACCTCCCGCGCCACCGTCGGAAAGCTTTCTGCACTTAATGTGGTTTTGTCTCCGTGATTAACCCATTTTTGACCAAGCGACGATGAGATGGGGTGACATCATTATGTGACGTCACATATTTTGATGATCTGTGACGCCATGTAATGACGATTGTTTCCATCATTCTTGCTGACACCGACGCCGCGGAAGGTCGCCAAACGCCAATAGTCAATTTTCGCGTTTTAATTGGCATCTAAGCCTTTTGCCGTAATAAAGCCTCTAATGATGAACATTTCCTGCGTGCGCTATAATAAACGTTGGTTGAGATAAATCGCCGTGTTATATCACAGCGAAGAAGACTCGGGGAATTTTCAGTTCGAAGACTGAAAGCTTAGGAATTCGCTATAGGCACCGTACACTGACCAGAGGGAGCTGCGTTGCTCGCACTGGCCCGTCCCAAGTTCGCTGGCGTTGGCCGTTAGGGGCACGCAGAAAACAGACGCGCGAACGCGTCCCCCGTGTATCCCGGCCGCAGTCCGCCCACTCATTCAGAGAGGGAGACGCGCACATCGCGTTCCATTTTGAGCAACCCCGTCTCATTATTGCGTTTTTTGTCCGCTAGGTTTTGCGTTCTGGCGCTGCAGTCGCACTGGAAAACTCGACTGTACGGTGCCTATTCTGCACGTTAGTGCAGAATAGCGACTAATCATTTCATGAAACGGTGCTGCACATACTAAGCCAATTATATAGCAAGACGCTGCAGTTGGGTCTAGGGTTTGTAAATAACGGAGGTGATTGGGCATCTGGCTGGTGTCATATGCATAGACCTGACTCACCTGAGTTGGTACGAACGGCTGGTGTTCACTTTCGTAGTACACCACCGTCATAGAAGACGTGGCAGGCTCAGCCGGGGAAACCACGTGCCTAGTGACTGCCTCGGCGCCCCGAGGTCGCTTGCGCCTTCTCGAAGATGTGGACAGCGCCGACGGCAGCTCACTCTCGACTCCGGACTGCAGCGCTCAAGAAGTTGCCAAGACCATCCGATCAAGCATGCATGGTACGGTGCTGCGCCACAACTGATTCATAGACCTAAGGAGTAACAATAATTGCAGGGGTTTTACGTCCCGGAACCACGATATGATTATGAGGGACGCTGTAGTGGAGGGCTCCGCAAATTTAGACCAGCTGGGGTTCTTTAACGTGTACCTAAATTTTAGCTCACGCTACCCTAGTATTTCGCCGCCATCGATATGCGGCCGCCGACGCCGGGATTCAATTCCGTGAGAACTAATTAAACCTCGTTTTCTGCGCGGAGAAAAGAAATACTGAATTTGTCAGCAGTAGCTTATTACGCTATCTCAAATCTTGGGGCCGTACGTGGTGTAACCAAGACGTGATTGTAAGGCGCATAATGAATTTCAGACTCCGGACTAAATCTAATAACCTGAAGTCGTGTGATGTGCGCCTATAGATCTTCGTGCAAGAATATTTGGTATTCCAATCTGAAGAAATGCGGCAACCTTGTTCGGGGATCAAAACCGCAACACCTAACCGCTATGCCTCTAAGGCATAGGCGAGGGGTATCTTGCAATAAACCGTATGAAAAAAAGAAATGGCTCCCAACAGATGAGGTGGACGCAAATTTGCCTGCATTTGAAACGCACAATCTTTTACAAATAAGATGAAGCTTTAGCGTTTCAGAATAAATGCGCGCGTTGGTTCAGTTATCCATTTAGTTTGGTCTTTTTCAAACGTTCTTGTTTTTTTTAATAGAACTTCGCTGCTTCTTACTTTTTTTGTCGAATGCTTATGGGACCTAAATAACAAAACTCTTAGGTACCGTGCCATTCGTGAATTCATATTGAAGAGTTCCATATGGACATATTACGGAAGGAACATGCCGCTACAGCATTTCTCATGGCCAACCCTGCAGTTTCGAGACGCTAAGTTCCAAACATCAAATATAACCGTGCTTTTCGCGCCGATGCTGTCGCGTTACGGCCGAACCAGTCGCTGCGTCATCGTCGCAGCCACAGAGCAGAGAAATCGCGAAATTTAAGGTGACGTTAGACAGCCGAAAAGATTCCATGACGAATCAGCTTACGTCCTTCCCGATCGTGATGGTTGTATGTAGCTGGCCGTCACGTCTATCTTTCAGAGCGTTGAGGCAAGTATGTGGCACCGAAGCGCCATGGCGCGCCTGCGGCAATATAGTCGCACGCCTTCACTCACGCTCACCTCTGCCGTGCTGGGGTTCGAGAACTCGGGGTGATTCGGCGGTTCAGACGACGTCGACTGTGCCGTATCACCGTGTTCCTGCTGGACCGCCGATGACGTCAACAGCAAGCTTTGCAGGTGTGGGTACTTGGCCTGCGCTTCCTCGCAGCTCAGCACTGGCCGCACAAAGGACTCGTCGGGTGCAGTGCGCAAGCCTTGCTGCTCGGTGAGTTGGTTGTTCGTTTCCGAGGAGTGGTCAGCGGCCACCGGCTGCCCTTTGAAATCGTACGTCGACGGGCCGGTGTCACGAGACATGGGCCTGTCTGTCTGCTGTTTCGCCCCCACTGAGTCGGTGTTCTGCGACGACGTTGCCTTATGAATTGACAAGGTTCGGTCAACGACGCCGGCTTGGGACAATACTGCAAGCGTCGTCGTAGACTGCTTGACGCCTTCGTAGTACTTCGTCCAGCGCGTGGTGATGTTCCTGCAACGGTCGTGGTTTGGTTCTCATCAACAAGTGAAGCCAACAAGTACGGTACTCACGGATTGAAATAGGACACTCAGAGCGCGTGGCCGCCGGTACATGCAGCGCCGCTCGTGCGTACTTATGGAACCAAGGTGTTGCATTGTGGTATATAGCGAGGGGGAGAACATCTACGGATCAGAATCGCTCCTTCCGGTCGCCAACTAGCCGGCCTGTAGTTCACCACACTGCCAGCGAGGCGGTGCCAGGTTTGCGCGCTTTCGTATGGCGACCGAAATGGCTCACCGGTACATGCGCTTTGGCGATACGGCACGCATGTAGTGAGACACATGATTCTGCTAAGATATCGCGGCCTTCATGCGTTCGTTAAGACTACATCGACCGCTGTTTGCAACAAGAGGCAGATCGTGCGCGTAAAACGTAGGCGAAGGAGGGGGTAGAACCAACACCACCTATAGATGTGGAACACAGACACTATTTCTCCTCACAGCGATTGATAACCGCTACGATAGGGAGCTCTGCACTTGTATGTTGGCAGAATGCACTGCTTACATTCACGCTGTAAGGCGCAATCTCTTAGCTGAATCCTGTCTCTTACTTTCCCAGTCTGCCTACCGCATCACCAAAGCACCTGTAACGAGAGCATCCACCGCTCGCGCCTCTCGTTATGAGGTGCGCACCGACGAGCCATTGCGGTTAGCATACGAAAGCACACAAGCTTTGCAGCGCCACGCTGCCAGTGTGGTGAACTACAGGCCGGTTTGTTGGCGACCGGAAGGAGCAATTATGCTGCGTAGGTATTCTCCCCCTCGCTCTATACAACAACGCAACGTCTTGCTTTCATGAGCACCCTCCAGTGGCACTGCATGTACCGGCGACCACGCGCTCCGAGTGTCCCATTTCAATCCACGAGTACTCCATAATGAATGCAGATAGAGTAGAAAGCCAATGAAACGTTATTTAAACGTTACCTGAAATGTAAGAACCATAAAGCGTTGGTTAGGTAGTAAAATAATTAGAAGTCATCATAGGAGAAGAGTTTGGAGTAGGTGGTAGGTGCTCAAAGCTTAAAGTAACGCATAACATAAGCGAGAACTATAAGACAAGTGACAAGTTAGCGCGTACACTGGTTGCCTCTGTCTTTAAACCTGTTCAGTTTATTCCGCACAGTGAAAACCTTTTAGAAGCCAACTGATAGGGCATGGATTGTATGTGCAGATACAAACGGTAAACACCAGCCTGCAGTAAAATTAAGCTACATGACGCTTGGTAGTATAAGGTGGATTTCTGTAATGCTGCGGAGAACGTGTAGAATTTAAACACGGCCGAAATTCACGCATATTTAGAACTTGCCGTCTCTAATCAGAAGAGAACTTTATATTTGGCAGCGCACCCATGAGTACATTCAGGCTCTTCAAGAGGCGCGTTTTTAGTCTTGGTTGATAGAGGTGCGTCTAGTGTCGAGTTATTGGCGTGTGCACAATGACATATGCACAATTTCTTGATGATAGTCCACAAAGTGCTAAAGTACTGCTCCTTTTTAGACACAAACTCGAAGCTTGAAGTGTGCCCAGCAACAGCTGCAGCAACAAAGAGCAGCCAACCTGTGAACGAGGATGCAGAGGCAGCACACGAACAGGATGATGAGCCCAGCGCCAGAAACCAGCACGAGAAGGTACGGGCATATATTTAATGGTTAGGAAAGTCTATGAAATTCTCTGTACTCGAAAACACACGTACGGCAGCGCTCTTCACTTGAATAAGCTGTGGACATCGGCCACATGGAATTGTGCGCACTTGCCTGATGCCTTATAGAAGCGGGTGCGTGCAAGCATTCATTATGCCGTCGTACACAAACGTGTCGTGGTCGTAGCGTTGGCCAACACCCGTAGTTTATGGTCAATTGTACACATGCATGCGGAAATTGAGGTTCACATAAAATACATTTGTTCGCATACTGTTGTGTTCTGGGTCCTTGAGGCACTGCACACGTAACACATTCATTAACACTGCTCCAATCAAGGAAGAATTTGTTTTGGCTATTTCACTGCCGCCCAATATGCAAAAGATGCTTTGGATTCTCCGAAGTATGATCGTGAGACATTGCACAAGACACTTAGACCCAGCACGCTGCTTACGAGAAACGCTCTCTTATAGATCTTTTTCCAGGCTGGGCAAAAAAATGGTACATAGTGGCTGTGTGAGTTATGCGTCATTACCAGTGCGATGATCGAGATAGATAGTCTCGGCTTGGCAATGGTATGTGCTGGATGCATGCGCATTAACAAGTACAGGTGAGGTTGTGTGTCCCAGGTTGTCTCTGTGGGGTCACGGCTGCATACGGTGTGTCTGATAGAGAGATAGGGCTGAGGGAATTGCGGAGGGAAAGAAGACGGTGTGATTGAGGGACAGGAGGAGGGAAACGAGATGGTGTGACTGAGGGAAAGGTGGAGGGAAGGAGGACTACCGTATAGTAGTAATACGCCTGCAGGGTCAGGGCTGAAGCCGGTGTGCATGGCCAGGTGGTCATGCAAAAGGCGGAGGGAAAGGGACCGCCGCATTAGTCTAGGAGGCTACGACGGTCACGGGTGCAAAATAAGGGCGCTTGTCGGCTAGCACTTCCTCATTTGCAGGTTAAAGAAATCGACCTTGCATGGTAAGTTGCACGCGAGCATTCTGCGTGCAGGCAAGCAGTTCTTTTACCAACGTGTGTGTTTTTGAGTACAGAGTATTTCATAGACTTTACGAGCTATTAAATATATCCTAGAATAACCCGTCTGCAGGATGGCGACGTCTAGTGGAAACTGCGGTGGAAGTTTAGTGACGATGGAAGTAGCGTAGACACCAAAATCACGACGACAAATTCAAAGATACGGAACTCACTGGTACAACATGAGCTTTCGTGCTTCCAAGGAATTCTGTGACAAATTTAGAGAACAAGAGACTTCAAACTAATTGATTTGAACTTTGAAATTTAGAAACGAAGTGTGCCTTCTTTTCCAGACTTATCGGAATAACCATGAGCGAAAACGTCAAAAGAAAGATGCAAAGGACGTGACGTTGGAGATGCTCACGGCGAATATGATGACTCAGACTACGCTTATTATGAATTGAATACAATTCAGCGTCCGATGCGAACGTGTTACGTTGACTGCAGAGACGCCACCAAAAGACATGAACTGGTCGGTGCCACCAGGCAGAGCACAAGCGTTTATTTTGCGCTTGAAATTTATAGCGGAAAGAAGGGTAATGGTAAAGGACGGATCAAGTTAAGGGAGAAGGAACCATGCGCGTTCAGCGTGCATCCATTTCGGCGAAGGCTTGGGTTGCAACGGAAGCTATAAAAATATCACAGTTTCGCCTCAAGTGCGACATAATGAATGGGATAGCAACCCACAGAAATTTTTTATACGAAGTAAGGCAGCTTAGCTCTTTAGGATTCAACCTCACGTAACTCTACAAAACGCTTATGTAAGGGAAGGCAGCCTCTCTAGGGCGCGAAGTAATTTTTGTCCTGCCGTTCGTCCGAACGAGAAGTAAGCGGTGAGAGCACAACACGTGGAAGGGTATAAGCAGCGCAAAAAACACGGACGCAGAAAACGAGCACAGGAGAAAAGGATACGAGTCGTCTAATGATGCCCGTCGTGATTGCGCGTGCGCCAGCACTCGTGACAGCACCATTTTGCTGGTGTTTTTATGTATGGGTGTAGGTGTTTTTGCAGGGGGGGGGGGGGGGGCGGAGGGTTAGGTGAAGTAGGTGTTTTTACCAAAAAATATACAATGAAAATAGGTGTTTTCCTCAAATAGTCAAGGTTTTCGGCAAGTGGGCACCCCTGAAAAATATTCCTGGCCATGGGCCTGCTAGTTCTATGAAACCGTCCTACGCCTACGAGTGAAGTGCAACGCTGCAAATATCCCCATCCCGTATACTCATTCTTCCATGCTCCCAAGGCGCAGTTGTGCGCCCACTATGCGAAAACAATCGGGGGTAGCCATCTCATATCCCATTGTGAACGTAGCAACCTCCAGCTACTCCGAAAAAAAATATCCCCACCATATCCACGAAGTGAATGATGTTAGAGAAGCTTGCTCGGTGATAATCGGGTAAACCATGAATGCTCCGCACAATTCCTCTACGGTCACATAAAGACTTGACACGTTGTTATAGTAGCGATTGTGGTCAGGTTGTTGTCGAACCACAAGCGGTCGCAGACCTTGTAGCTGTGGCCGAACGTGTGGTCGATGAAACCGCGCTTGAAGCGCGCGTCGGAGCCACCAACTTCAGGTAGGGACCGCTTTCGGCGCTTGGCCGCTGCATCCGGCGCCCGTACCTCTTCGAGGTTCTCTTGCCGCCGCTTCCGCGCTGCTTCGGCTTCGCGGGCTTGTATCTCGGGGCCCGCACGACGCTGACGTCTGTCTTCAGCTTCGCGAGCTCTCACCGCAGGGTCTTGGCGGCGAGCCCGCACAGCTGGTTGGTTGGTTGGTTGGTTCCTCAGTACTTTGGCTCAACCCACCGCGGGGGATAGGCCATGAAGCGGACGGTGCTTTGCTTAGGAAACTAATTCACTTAGTGAAGGAAAAAGCTGAAATGAAATGTTTAGCCTTTACATATAAACTCGCAAGATTTAAAGAAGAGAAAAAAAAGGAAAAAAAAAACGCCTATATGGAAACAACAACAAGAACAATAAAAAATATATATTGCCACGCCCGCTTCTGCTTCCATCGAACAGCTGCCATCGCTGACTTCCCGACGCCCACCGACAAGAAGGCCGTACGCATTTTCTCGGCTTGTGCGCCTATTACAGACGTTTCGTCAAGGAATTTTCACGGATCGCCGAGCCACTGACGCAACTCACGAAGGCCGACGTCGAATTCAGGTGGGAAACGTTGCAAGTTCAAGCATTTCAAGAACTGAAACGACGCCTGCAGACGCCTCCCATACTGGCACATTTCGACGAATACGCCGATACGGAAATCCACACCGACGCAAGCAGCGTAGGACTCGGCGCCGACCTTGTGCAAAGACCGACGGATTCGAAAGGGTCATCAGTTATGCTAGCCGGTCGCTATCAAAGCAGAAATCAACTACTCCACAACAGAAAAGGAGTGCCTGGCCATCGTCTGGGCTACATCGAAGTTTCGCCCCTACCTCTACGGCCGGCCCTTCAAAGTTGTGAGCGACCACCACGCCTTGTGTTGGCTAGCTAACTTGAAGGACCCTTCAGGTCGCCTCGCACGGTGGAGCCTACGACTTCAAGAATTTGACATACCGTCGTTTACAAGTCCGGAAGAAAACACTCCGACGCTGACTGCCTGTCCCGCGCCCCCGTCGACCCACCGCCGCAGGACGACACGGAGGATGACTGCTTCTTGGGAACCATAAGTGCCGAAGACTTCGCCGAACGACAGCGAGCGGACCCAGAACTCAGGGGCCTTGTGGAATACCTCGAGGGCAGGTACCACCGTTGTTCCCAAGGTATTCACGCGAGGACTGACGTCGTTTTTCTTGCGCAACGGTGTTCTCCTTAAGAAGAACTTCTCGCCGCTTCGAGCCGATTCCCTTCTCGTAGTGCCCTCGACATTGCGATCAGAGGTCCTCCAGGCTCTGCATGACGACCCGACGTCTGGACACATGGGTGTTTCTCGCACGCTCGCAAGAATACAGGAAAAGTACTACTGGCCGCGCCTTGTCGCCGACGTAACTCGCTACGTCAAGACCTGCCGGGACTGTCAGCGACGCAAGACACCGCCGACTAGGCCAGCCGGACTTCTGCAGCCTATCGAGCCACCTCGACGGCCGGTTCCAGCAAATTGGGATGGACTTACTGGGGCCGTTCCCGACGTCCAATACCGGAAACAAATGGATCGTCGCAGCTACCGACTACCTCACCCGCTACGCCGAGACAAGGGCCCTACCTAGAGGCAGTGCCGCCGAGGTAGCGAAGTCTTCGTTGAGAACATCCTCCTGCGTCATGGCGCCCCCAGAGGTCCTCATCACCGACAGAGGTACGGCGTTTACTGCTGGCCTAACTCAGGCAATACTGAGATACAGCCAAACAAGCCACCGCCGACCACAGCGTACCACCCACAGACCAATGGCCTCACCGAGCGGCCTAAACAAGACCATCGCCGACATGCTGGCCATGTATGTCGACGTCGAACACAAGACCGTGGGATGCCATCCTTCCGTATGTGACCTTCGCATACAACACGGCCATGCAAGAAACGACGCAAATGACGCCGTACAAGCTGGTCTACGGAAGGAGCCCGGCAACGACGCTCGACGCAATGCTACCAACCGCCACCGACGAAGACGACCTCGACGTAGCCCGCCTATTTGCAACGCGCAGAAGAAGCTCGACAGCTCGCCCCGCCCTGCGCATCAAGAACCAGCAGAGGGTCGACAGCCGTCACTATAATCTTCGACGACGCCACATGGAGTACCAACCCGGTGACCGTGTGTGGGTCTGGACGCCGATACGCCGACGTGGCGCTCAGTGAAAAACTTCTTCGGCGCATACTTCGGGCCATTACAAGGTGCTTCGACGTCACGGCGCTCTTGACTACGAGGTCGTCCCGGACGGCATTACGAACTCCCAGCGACGCCGCGCACGACCTGAAGTCGTCCATGTCGTGCGCCTTAAGCCGTTTTTTGCGCGTTAGCGACCCTGGAGACTCTACTTTTCCTTTGTTATTGTAATTTATGTTGGTATGCACTTGTTTTTTTCCTTTCCATGTTCTGTTGCAAGCATCGGGACGATGCTTTTTCAGAGGGGGCAATGCCACGCCCGCTTCTGCTTTTATTTTGATGTGTTCGAGTTTGACCAGCCAAGGACGGTATCAACGCTCGACGCTGGCCCCGAAGCAGTGTTCGAGAAGCTTCACGATTCTGGTAGATCGTTTTGTTAAGATTGCGCGCCGCACGCGAATGTTCCAGCGTTGTCGAGAGATAACGC
The DNA here is from genome assembly GCF_013339695.2 of Rhipicephalus sanguineus. NCBI lineage: Eukaryota > Metazoa > Arthropoda > Arachnida > Ixodida > Ixodidae > Rhipicephalus > Rhipicephalus sanguineus. The sequence continues at coordinate 85,452,062 of NC_051179.1, read as the reverse complement.
CGCCACCAGCGATATTGCTGGAAAGTTCCATAGCACCTGTATAAAAGCCGACGCGCTTGACCGCTTGTCAGTTGATCGACGGACGACGCCCTGTTCGCCGCTATCATTGTACAGCGTGTATTGCTGTAGTTCTAGTTCTGACTTTCCGGCCACAAGTTCGGCCAAATAAACAGTTTCATCCTGCAAACGCTGACTGCTGTCTTCGTCGACGTCACGTCCACGTGACAATATAATGTCACGTGGTTTATTCACGTACAAACGTGAAGGAATGACGAGGAACGTCGAGGAACGTCGAGGGTCCAAAATCCAAGCAAGCGCAAGCTCGGGTCGCGTGGCTACCACTCACGATGTGGCTTGCTTTCTTGGCTGCTTCGTCGTCGTCTGTATTGTTCACTACATTTGCCCTCGGTGAATAGCGTAGCCATCCTGGCGACCTAAGGCGTTGTCAGTATGGCGGGATCATAATAGGGCTTGAGGCGACTCACGTGGACGATTTCCCTACCACGACGACGTAAGTCTTGGGATGGTGTCAAAGGCTCGACCTCATAATTGACTGGGGACGTACGAGTGAGAATGCGGTAGGGCCCGTGATATCGGGCCAGTAATTTCGACGAAAGGCCAGGAGTGTTCGGGGGGATCCAAAGCCAAACCAGGGCACCTGTCGTGAAAGTAGGGAGAGGTCGGTCGGTGTCGTGCCTTAGCTTCTGACGGCCTTGGTCCTCGGTTGTCAGCGAACGGGCCAATCGTCGGCAATCTTCGGCGTATCTGGCAACGTCAGAAATTGCAGTGTACTCAGATGAGTCAGGCGTGTAGGGAAGCATAGTGTCAAGCGTGCATGATGGATCGCGTCCGTACAAGAGAAAGAAAGGCGAAAAACCTGTGGTCGCATGCGTAGCGGTGTTGTACGCGTACGTGACAAACGGAAGGACGGTGTCCCAATTGGTCTGGTCTGATGCGGTGTACATTGTCAGCATATCGCCGAGGGTGCGATTAAATCGTTCAGTGAGGCCATTCATTCATTAAATCGTTCAGTGAGGACAGTTGCATATAAGACAACTGAGGCTACACTCAACATTCAATTCTTTTGGATTCTCGTAAAAAATTAGAGACAGCGTTGAAAACGCTCCTGTGGCTAAAACCAAATATGGTTGCCCCAAATGAAAGAATCACCGGAAGTGACAAATTCAAGCCCAACTTCCGCAGGGGTTCTTCTAGTAGTCTTTTTCTTTGTGTTTTAAATCTTCGGCACGTCAAAAAGAAGTGCTTCCAGAGATTCCCTCTCATTACAGTGGAGGCATAACGGTGACTGAGCCAGACCCGACCTGTGAAGGTAAAAGTTCAGTGGTGGGACTCGACAGCGTAGCCTTGTAATTTGTATTTCTTCCTTCCTAGATGAACACCATCTGCTCTTCCAAGGAAACTTTAGCTGTGGGAAATCTGATGAAAACAAAGGAGATTTATCGAAGTTATTGGCCGTGGTACGCTTTTCAAATCTCGCTGCTGTGACATACGCTGACGTGGGCAATACAGACAAAATAGGGCCATCATGGGATGATATGCCAGTGCATCCGCATATTCATTGAGTGCTAGCCCTCTATGGCCTGGTACCCACACTAATAGAAACCAGCCGTACATGCCTGGGAATCATCGAATAGAACGTCTGTATGGTACTCGATAAATTAGGTGCACTTAACGCAGAACAGACAGAGAGGCAGTCTGTTAGTACAACCACTGCTGATAGACACTGGGGCAATTTACGCAATGCTAGGACTATTGCCAGCAATTCAGCCTGGTAAATAGGGGTGAAGTCCGGTAACCGAATCGAGAATGACCAGTCTAGAGAGAATGATACAATTCCCACACCTGCCTTCTCTTCACAAACGGACGCATCAGTCGCTATCACAGTGTTTGTTTCTAAAGTGGCCAGATGATCTTCCAAAATGCAATTTAGATATTTATATGGTAAATTTTTCGCGTTCTTGGGATATATATCATCAAATTCAATCCTAATTGTTTCTACAGTGCTGAGTATCTGTACTTCCCAGAGGTGAACTTTTAAATGGGTCCAAAAGTCTCTGTGTAAAAATGACCTGGGGGGCAACGTGATCTAGACCATTGGTGGTTAAAAAATGAGGCTTGCTGGTTAATGAAGACATATTGTGACCTCCTCTGTGGAGAAGCATAGATTTTTAGGAATGTACGTACTGTTAAAATATGAAATCTTTTGATAAGAGACGGCAGGCGTGCCTTCTTCGTATAGAATATTGTTTGCAACAAATTTTGGTAGCCCCAGACATAATCGTAATGATTCACGTTCTAACAAAACCAATGGTCGAACTTTATAAGCCGGAGCGCCAGAAAACAAAACGCAGCCGAATTCTAGAATTGGTCGAATGTGCATGCAATAAATCATTGACGAGCACGTCTCTGCGCAACCCGGCACGTTTATTGCTGAGCCTACGCCAGCATCCCTACTGCGCGTGCTCCTTAGTAGCCATGTTTTCTATATGGGGTCTCCAGTCAAGTTTGTCGGTATAGGTTACTCCTAAATACCTAACTGACTCGACCTGAGGTATCACGGCTTGTCGGTAGAGTAATGAAATTTGCACTGGTACATTTTGTGCGAAAACAACAATTGCACTTTTATTAATATTTAGCGATAAATTAATACCCTCTAGCCACGTTTCCAGGCTATTCATATATTTCTGCAGGGTTTGGTAAAGAGTGTGAATGTCTGCTGACGTAGCGAAAAATGCGATATCATCGGCATACACATACACCCGCACAGCTGCTGCCTTGCGAGCCCTCTGGTCTGCCGCCTTGTCTTCTTCGTTCATGTTATTAGTATCGAAGCGCAGTGACTGACGAGTGTCGAAAGAGAGAGGAAGCGCGCAGTTGTGGCCTTCTAGCGGTCTCCTATCAAACTAGAGCACGCGCCGGAGTGGAACGAGCGCCGTATGCTGCAGTTGACTATGCTATATGTGGTTTCGCCTGCTTTAATGTCATCATCAAGGCGCTCGAAGAACAAGAGGAAGAAGACTTCTCTTTCGCGCGAGCGTGCGCTGAGATGGTTATAGTTTACCTGTGCTAAGCCAAGCTAGCGGGAGCAATGAGAACTAGCGGCTACGGCGATGAACAAGCCCCGAACATAAGGGGCAAGCTCCTAAAACGTAGTTTAGTTCGGCTTATTTTTGCGCTGTTAGTTGTCGAAGCTTTCTGACTCCTCGTGAGAGACAGGCGATACTGTTGCATATAATTCCGGTCTCCACTACGGGATTGTGTTTTGCCTAATTTCTTTACGTTACACACTGGGATGGGGCTTATGGCGTTTTCATTACACCACGTGTTAAGAAGTCCAACGGATATGGACCAAAAGATTAAATTAATCAGGAAGAAAAAGAAAGCTGGAATATTTTAGGCCAGAGGGATTCCGGCTTACCTGGTGTCTGCGCCCAAATGCACCTGTCATTATTTCGCAATATCTTTACATCAAACACATGTACTCTGTCATTGTCTTCACGCGGTGTTGTAGTTTTGTTAGGCAAAGTAAATACACTTCATGGACTCCAACACGCGCATATTAATCAATATTTAGCAGCCTATTCCGTTCCGCTATTCGTTGTTGAACGGCTCAGGGACACCTACGCTGACATCTCAGTAACTTGTTTCGTGATGTCTCTGAAGTGCGAACCCCCCCCCCCCCCTGGCTGTAGCAAGAAATGTACCGCCAAATGAATGATGATAAACTACGTGAACGAAAGAAGACTCATGCACAGAGGGAAAAGAATACTAGTGCCACCTCTTCAAAAACTAGGCCAGGAGTCAGCAGAAGCAGTTATCCTTTCGTTTGGGGCATCCACACTGAGATATGGCCACCGGGATGTTTTCTTTGCCATTAGGAGTATATTATGCAGTCTAAAAGAATGCCCTTCAAAATTCTGTAGGCTTTAAATATTTGATGACTGAATTTGCAATTCAAATAAAAATATTATTTGCTTTTCGGAAGTGTAGTATTGTTACCCTAATAAATATGATGAAAAATTCACTCACTAATTAGACCGTATTGGGTGGCTCACGCCCCGTACATGGCATGAGCCACCGGTTTAGAATAATAAGTAGAAGATATGATATGATGGAAAATATAACAAAATGGACAGAATATCAGCACCTTAAATTTCCATGGAAAACTCAGTGGAGTCAATCGAGAAAGTTTGAAGTGATTATTACCAAATTTCGATGCCATGTCCCCCCATTAAACTTTTATTTAAACAGAGCTGGTCTTGCGATATCCCCTCTTTGCCCATTTTGCGACGAAACAGGAACTATTGAACATTACTTTATATCATGTCGCAACTACTCAATAATTAGGAAAAGACTTTTGATTATTCCGTTTTCGAAGATTGGTTTAAATTTAACTGAAGAAAATGCTCTAAATTTCGGTGCCTCAGTTTTGGGACAGTGTCACAGAGAAGTTTTCAATGCAGTGTTTAATTTCATTCTTGCCACTAAACGTATTACAATATAATGCCTACTTCAAGAAATACAAGAAATACAAGAAAACAGACTCGTGCAATAATTATAAAATGTGAGTAAAAGCACGACATACAGTCGAATTTGATCGGGTCTGGAAAACTCAGCTGTCTGGTCGGATCAAAATTTTGGACTTCCGTTATTGAGAAAGAATTTTTCCCTTCCTTCCTTTATTTTTCCTCTCTCACTTTATTGCTCTTTATCTTAGGTATTTTTTTTCTACTTCAATGATAGGAAGGTAGACATTTTATAATTATCATTATAGGCCACACACCGTTTTCTGGCCAATCCCCCCCCGAGTGGGTATGCGCCAATATGCAAAGGCTACAAACAAACAAACAAACAAACAAACAAACAAACAAACAAACAAACAAACAAACAAACAAACAAACAAACAAACAAACAAACAAACAAACAAACAAACAAACAAACAAACCGGTATCCGCAGAAATTGGTTTGGTTTCTAGGGTGTATGGATGGAAAAACTTTATTGATTGTCCGGCAGATTAATGGCCCGGACTCAGGTCTCCCATGTCGAGACGTCAAGACCTTGTCTCTCCGCCGCTTCACGGGCCTGCTGGACTGCCCAGAGTTGGTCAGCGAGCTTGGAGCTGCGCAGTGCGGCTTCCCACCTCGCCCAGAGAGCATCGGGATGAACGAGTTCGGCTTTAGCCTCGCATTCCCAGAGCATATACTTAAGCGTTGCTGTGTTTGCCTGGCGAGTCCGACTGTACTCAGTGGATTGCAGGACATTAGGAACTTTTTCTGAATGAAATGGCGGATGCGCTGGCTAAACCATCTTTGAATGGCACGGTTGTTCATTTATTGGCATCTAAATTCATTATAGGTGCTGGATTAAGGAAGAAAATGATGGTAGAAGAATTTTCTGTACCGTCCATAACAACCACTTTAGAAGTTCAGCACTTGAGTCATCACAGGAATAGTAAGTGACGTCACACACGAGTAGTTGAAGTCGCAATCACTAGACTACGTTGTCAAACTCCGTATCTCAATTTTTAGTTACAGACAGCTGATCTAGCTTCCCTTAATTGTTCGTTTTGCGGAGTACATGAGAAAATAGAGCATTATCTCATTTCTTGTAAAAGATACTCCACTTTGCTCAACTTTACTTTAGGTGCCGTCTTCCGACTCTTCGCATTAGATTTAAATGCGCCAAATGTACTTCCTTTCGAGGCTTTGTCCCTTGGCTACAGTGACAGGAAGGTTGCCTATGCCTTGCGGGAATTTCTCAAAGGTTCAAAGATATTCAGGCTATTGAATATATCTTTCTCCTGGATTCCCGGTTTTTCAAATTGCTTTAATTGTTGGTTCAAATTATTCGCTTCGTTTTTAACACGAAAGTGTTTTATGACGGGGTCCACCAAGGCTTCAGTGACGTATTTCCGTCACGGAAATGACGTCGAAAAAGGATACACGATCAGATGGCAAAGAAAAAAAGGTACCGTCAACGGGCATCGAACCAACAACCGCTCGGTCTGTAACAACAGATGCCGGGCACGCTATCCACTACGCCACGGACACAGACTCTAGAGGCTTTAAAAACGCGCCTTTTATACCTACCACTCTCCAGGTTGGCGGGGTGGTGTTGCCCTCTGGGAGCGGAAAGGTAAAGTAATTCGTCATTACTGTGGCCTCCGCGACTAGCACCTGCAACGCGTTACGCGTCCGTCACATTCAGCGCGTTTTCAATAGAAGTGCAGTTCTGTCAATGCCTTAACACACCGCGAGGTGGCGACCTTTCCCCAAGTGTCGTAAAAGCGTGGGCCTCGCTCACAGCATCACGCTAATACAAACCAGAAATAGCTCTGCGACGCGCGCCTGCCTCACCTGGCTGTAACACCGCGTTCCACACTCACGGGCTCGCCCCGAGAATAAAAATCACAGCATATCCACGGGGTGAATGCTGATGAGTGGGGCGAAGCTCCGGAGGAAATCATTGGTAAACCGTGAAACTCTTTCGTGAAATTCGCCCAGTACATCCTATAAAGAGTGTGAAACACCGTGTATATATTAAACATCAAACTTTTATTGTACTGTTGGTTTGCGTGGTCCCTTCATTATCACCGCTTTGTGATCGGTGAAATGCAGCGAAAGTGTCCACTCCCGAGCGAAAGAGAAAGCGCGCCAAGAGCGACCACGTTCCCTGCTCGCCCTGTGAGAATTAACGGCAAGGCTAGAGGGAAGACACGACGCGCGTAGCGTTCCTCTTCGCGTTCCACGACGCTAGGTTGGTGTGTTTAGAAAAATTTATTTTATCACAAACGGTTTTGGTAGCATGCCAAACGAAAGCCAACGGAACGCGATTGTGAAAGTGCTCCGGCTTTGCGAAGAATGCACGGCGTTTACTGCACATAAAACGTCCCAAAACCAAACATCTTGCTCAAGGTGTGCTTTGCGTTTTTCGTAGAGATAATTTCTTTTTCATGTACGTTAAGACGAAAAGTTGAAAGCTCACTAGAGTATATCGCCCGCAAAGTATGTCTTTTAGTGTGATTAGATCAAGGAACACTACGATGTCTTGTAAAATATGATATCTAGTGAATTGCTCATCTAGTGAGCAATTCATTAAACTAGAGCTGGCTACATACTACTACTACAGAGGAGGAAACGCTTCGCCCCTAAAATCACGGCCGGGCTACCGGGGCTGCACGACGCGCTTTGCGTTTTCCTCTAGTCCGACCGTGGTGTTCAATCACATTTTAACATGCCGCGGGATGGCGACCAAGTTCTGCGTCCAATATGCCATAGAGTTTCCTACAATACTTACTAGTGGGAACTCTGGCGCTAGTGTCTATGGGAGCTGCAATGCATCGCGCTTCAGCCAGCATGGGAATCATGGGTAGTACACGGATTTGTCTAAACTTCGTTTTTTCGGCTCCGTTTGGCTCCGCGTCGCCTGCATCCGCTTTGTCGCAACACGAAGTTCAGCAAAAATCAGCAGTTTCACTTCACCACTTTAACTTCTTTAGGCTCACCGATTCAAATCTGGTCACGAAGTTCACAACGATCCATTCTTTTATCCGAAAGAAAACCAAAACATAGCAATAAACAAAGCCACAAGTGCGTTCGAAGACCACAAGCACGAAGACTAGGCAAATCCGTGTACTACCCATAATTCCCATGGTGGCTGAACGATCGCAGCACCAGAGTTCCCTCTAGGTCATTTTAGGAAACTCTATGCAATATGCGACACTTTTCTGGCTATCACACCTCGTTCTCTGATTACGCTTTCACCGTTAACTGTTACAGCTACCTAAATGGTTTGTTTAATCATTTAACATGGACTTTAGTCGGGATCGAGATGTACCATCAATCATCAAAGTGGGTGCATACACGTTAAACGGTGCCATTAGCTGCCTGACATCAATATACATTGTGCAAACTCTCTTATATCAGTGCACAGTAAACATTCAGTTGCTTCTGTAAGGGCACGCTTTACTTTCGTGTTATTCTGATTCCTATGACGGAGGGATCAACTACGTTTTATTAATACATATCCGCATTTTCTATTTATCCAATTCTAACATTTATTTTTTGTTTTTCATTCCGTGCGTCCTTTTAACAGACACTATCAACATAATTTAAGACTTTCCATAAAAACTACCCGGTTCATGGCCAATCGCTAGTGTGGGTGTGTGCCACGGATACAAGGCTCTACTCTACTCTACGCTAACGATCTTTCGCTTCGCCTTTGCAGCAGATACACAAGTAATAAAGGCGAGTATGTTTTTTTTATTTGTGCAGCAATGCAAGAATGCCATGGTGCTTGCGGCAAAAGGTGATGTTAAAAAACTAGGGCTCAAGCACCATATACACATTCCACTGCACAAAGTAATGGCACAAGAGGGATACAAAATATAGAAAATTAACGCAGTGAGGCAACAAATAAACAGTAGAAATGACATATAAAAATAGTGAAATAACATTACTAGTATAACATGACATAAAATACATAATATAAACATTTATTACAGAAGCAATGCCAAGTAAACAGTAGTAATCCCATATAGACTGTAATTGCATTACATAACACAAATTACAACCAAACATAGAGTTTCATACAATAACCTAGAGAGGAAACTGGCGCTGCGATCGTTCAACCACCATGGGAATGATGGGAAGTACAGGCTTCGGAGTGGATTTTGTTAGCTAGCGAACTGTCTACGGATCTTTTTCTACAGTTTCAGTTTCGTTCTTCGCGAGGCGTGGGCAGTGGGGTGCGTTGCAAAGCACTCAAGCAGTGCCTTTATTGTTCAAAGAGGCTGAAGACCGCTAGATCTCTTGATTTGCTGTTTCGCTGCAGCTTTACGGCTTGTATATGGCACTTTTAGTAAAGCGTCGCGCACTCATCGCCGCACATAGATGTAGCGTCCCATGCCAGTGCAGGAAATTGCATACAGTTCACGTCTTTCGATAAGCGCGTCTTGCCAAAACTCGTTCAAGTCGGCTGCAAAGCAACGGTGAAGCTAAGTAGACGCACCATCACGCTCCTCTGACTTGACTTCACAACAAAGCGAGAGATGCGCTGGGGGCAGACCACTTGGACAGACGCACCTGGCATCGCAGCAGATGATATATATAAGTTAAGTGTTTCTCACTCAATATGCTACCGTTATTTCCATAAATAGATAATGCGTACTTTCGAGGGAAAGACAAGCGCGTTTATTTTAAGTGTTTTAAAGAAAATAATTCATTATATTGTGAAGCCAAATCTGGAACACTATTGCAGAGCAATGCATACCCTGGTGGTTAAATTTGTCTAGGTTTCAGTTCCATCTCACGGTCACTCAACCTTTTGCAATAAGTTTTACGTACAAAAGAACGAAGCAAGTTTTAATTGGAAATAACTTCATATCACTTTGTTTTACACTCGGCAAACGAGCGTCGCGAATCTCAAGAACGTAATCCACCCGAAGCAAATCCAAAGCCTGTACTTCCCATCATTCCCATGGTGGTTGAAGCGCCGCTCAAGGAGCCCGCGTAGACACTAGCACCAGATTCCCCTCTAGGTATTATTGTAAGAAACTCTATGGAACCAATTGAAACTTTTAATGTATATAAATTCATGAATTCCAATCAAAAATTTTCACGAGAAGCACAAACAGGAAAATATTTTTTATTGCTTGCTGAATGCTACTCTTAAATGTTTATTCATTTTCTATGAATGCTACTAGTGTATGTATTGTAGTCTATGATATGATCTCGTCTTTGGCATAATGAATGCCAAATGTCTGAAGGTATACTTAGGCGTAGTGTTAAAAGTGGATAAGAAATTTTCCGAATCAGCTGTGTATTGAAAAAAAAAAGTGAGCGCTGAGAATCGACGTGCATAGTGCATATACTACTGTGCATACGATTCACGATGTGCGTACGATGCAAATACTGTGCACACGATTCATGATGAAATAGGAGGTGACACGTTCATGATAAATAAATTATAAACAAAACGGAGAGCATTTTTTGCGTAATGAGTAAGTTGTTATAAATTGTTGCTAGATGTAACCCCCATTCAATATTCAGTAGTGAAGGTGAGAATATATCAAGAAAAAGTAAAGCTATCGTTTAAGCTATGTAGGCACCACGTTACGATGTTTGTTTACATACCTATTGTTTTGGAAATAATGTGTATCATGAACTCTGCGTGCTTGGTCCATGGAAGATGTACCTGAAACTAAACACATAGAAATTTGCATTGTGTTACACGCTCTATTTGTTCAGATCGGAATGTATTAGCATTATGCATTATCACCGGTCCATTAATGACGTGAAATATCACAAACTTCATTTTACTGAAATTTAATTGTAGGCGACTACTATACGACCAATCTGATAAATTCTCTAAACAGGAGTTTACCGATGGTTCGAGAATAGCTAAGTTAGAAGAAGAATTGAATATTCTCGTATCATCTGCATAAAGATCTATGTCTGGGGTGTGTTCACTTGAAAAGATGTCATCAATGCAGAGAATAAACAATGACAGACCTTGAATTGATCCTTGAGGGACGCCATACTTTATTGATTGTAAGTCTGAGTTCGTGTCATGAATGCAACAAATTGCGCTGGATTAGATAAATAGCTTCGATTTAAACTCAGAGACGTGCCACGAATTCAATACCTTTGTAACTTAATCTTCTTAAAGTCAAGAAAGATGTCCAGGGTATATGAGTGGTTTTTGTGTTGAATAGCAATTTCTCCTTGATATAATGTAACTCACTTTTAGTTGATTTGCCTTTTTGGAAGCCATGCTGATGATCTGACAGTAGGTTGTGCTTGCGTAAATATTATGCGAATCTTGAATGGATGGCTTTCTCTCTTATTTTCTAAAAACACATATGTAAGGATACAGGCCTATAGTTATTGAAGTCGTGAACTGAGCCTCCTTTCTACAATATAGCAATTCTTGCATTTTCATATTATCAGAAAATATTCCAGTAGACAAAATAACATTTGTTATGTCAAATAACACTACACTTAATATGTCGGAAACAGCTTTGATAGGTGGTACCTTAATATCATCAAAGCTGAGCAGTTGTTTTTTATGCTAAAAATAATCTTTAAGATTTCACTCGATGAGGTAGGATCGGGAAACAAGGTACTGGGCTCGCAAGTTTTAATAAGCAGGTCGGCATTATTTGAAGCAGTATCTGAATAGAACAACCCATATGTGAGAAGGTGCGAGTTAAATTCATTGGTGAGATTGTTTCCGGAATAAATTTGATCACCAGAGACAATTAGAGTAGGTAAACTAGTATGTGTAGTTTTAAAATGTCTTTTAGGGTGGACCATGTTCTACGGGGATCACAATGTATTTCAGCGAATTTGTTTGAGTAGTATTGTTTTTTTTGCGATATCCGTACCTAAGTTGTTCTAAACACTTAGATTCTTTCATGATTTGTATTCGCCTAGTAAATATAAGTTTTTTGAACGGTTTGTTCTGTTTCCAAATAGGTTTTAAAGACAGCGGGTTATCCAGGGTTTTCTAGTATTTTGCACTGACGTCTTAAACTTGGGGAAAAGCTTGGTCATATAATTCCATTTACTTGGTCAAAAATGTGTGACATAACGCATTAGGGCCATTTTTGTTTTTTATTAGCTCCGTCTAGTTTACAGCATACACGAACACTGAAAGCTATTCAATTTTATCACTGGTTATGATTCTTGAAAGGGTGGCAGTACTCGAAAGTTTGAAGGTCTGAACCGATGATTGGGCATCATAAATTACACAAAGAAATGACCACTTATGTCACAGTGGATAGCACCAGTACTAGTAAAATTGATATCAGAGGTAGTTATTATACCTAGGCTATTATTTTTCAAATACAGGCCGCAGAAGAGAAATCTGAAGTATTTATGAAGGGTAGTGAATTTTTTAAAATAATGCATATGGCTGCACTTTCATTCCACATCGTGCGTATGCAGACTTTCCTCTTAAATCAGGTTAAGTAAGAGATAATAAAAAGAATTATTATATTAACGAAGATATTCAACACGAAGAGACGAGGACGAAAGGAGATGCATGGAAACTGGAATAACACTGCGTGCCTCATTTCATGTGTCTCCTTTTATTCTCGTCTATTCGCAATGAAGATATTCTTCAACATGAACAAACTAACCTATTGGTATATTCTTCTGACTTGTATTAACTTGTTATTCTCGGGTACATACATACATACATACATACATACATACATACATACATACATACATACATACATACATACATACATACATACATACATACATACATACGTACAGACATACATACATCGTAAAGATTCCAAGACGATCTGGCGCGGTGATATAGTTGTATGGTGCTCGATTGCAGATCCGAAAGTCGCGGAAGCGAATTCCAACCGCGCGGCCGTATTTTGATGGGCGCAAAATGCTAGAGGACCGTGTGTTAACGGTGTACGTTAAAAAACCTCAGGTGGTTGAAATCTACGGAGCCTTCCACTATGGCGTCTCTCATAATCATAGCGGGGTCTTGGGACGTGAAACCGCAACAATTATTATGAAACAATAAAATATTACTAAAGATTCCAAAACGCATGACTGCACCATAATTTCTCTCACCGCATGGCCTCTCCGATCTTGCAACACAACTGACCGGTGCGCGGTCATCGACCGGATCATGGCGTGCTCCTGCCACCTATGCATCTGTCCGTCCTCCACCGGCGAACCGATGGTGACCGACGGTGGACATTGCAACACCACAAGTGCACACCAAGAGACTGTCGTGACAAATGGGATGACTGTACACGGTGGGCTATGAAGGCGGCCACTGGCGCACACTAGTAGCCTAACTGACGAGACTTTCTGCCTCTAAATACCCATTCCGGTTGTCCAGCCGGCTTCGGTAATGATATGCCTGGGTGCCTTCATGCACGCGTTCTCCGTTTTAGCGGGAAGACGTCTGTGTGGTCTGCTGCGGCGCAGATGTCTGCAGAAACGCGACGAATCTGAATATGGCCATACTCAAGATCACCACGTCTCACTCGCTGCAGTGTTGTCAACCGTAGGGTAATTACCCTACCTGTGTATATTCAAAAATTTTCCGGAGGCGAGGAATAGCAGGGCGGTAATACGATTTTCTTATCATGCTTAGGGTAATTTACACTTTTTGCTTGTCATCAATCAGCGAAAAACGTAGATCATCTACGCGACATCTTCGAGGGTGAAATTCCTAAATAGACACGAGAAATAAATCTTTCTTTGAATAAAATTGGAACTGGTTTAATTCACATGTCACCATCCTAAGGCAGAGATGAAAGATAATACTTCGTTCATCCCTGAGCTCGCATTGTTGTTTTTTACCGTGAATGATTTTTTCCCGTATCCGTCGTTTATTAGTTCGTTGCGTGAAAGAGCTTTTAAACTTCACGACGGCGGTCGGTTCCAGTTATTAGCGCGAAGGCCTTTTAGCTACCTCATCAAACGCGAAAACTGACCGTCGGCGCCACCGTGAGTGATGCATAAAATCATCATCATATAATGACGTCGCCTGATCGTGACGTCGCAGATCGCCAGAATTTCTGACGTAATCCTGAAGTCATAGCGCCGTCATCATTTGACATCACATAATGTGAGGTGACGACATCACATGGCATCGTCACTTGGCCTTAGGTGAGACGACCCCGGAGGCACGTGGAGGTCAGAAAGCTTGATGTGCCTTCGATCTTAGAAGCAGTGCAAAACCATGCTAGGAGGAGAAATTCTTCGAGGGCGGGGGATCAATACAAAGGACTGCGAAAAAGAAAAAGAAAATGGCTTTCGCCTCCGAGTCATCTTAGGCGAATGCATAATGGACCATGCGAGATTTTTCAACGCAAGTAGACGGATCGATGCCAGGAGCGTCCCCTTTACAACGGTTCGGGGACCTTCGCACCACCAGGGTCAAGATTTTATTATTATTATTATTATCATTATTGAACGGTTCCAGAAAAAATTCCTCAGCATATATATCCATCGCTTTGCTAGAAATCACTCTGGATCTCGTTCAAATGCTGCTGGATTATTATCATTGCCATCACTTCACTGCCGACGAAATCGTTCTGATCTGTTATTTCTTTACAAGCTAGTTCATGGTATCATATCATGCCCTGTACTTCTCAATTGTGTTAATTTTCGAATTCCGCGTAAGTTAACCAGAGAGAATAGACCGTTTCACGTACCCGCCTGCTTCTTCCAACACTCTACCGTTGACAGAATACAAAGTCTCTATAATGTTAATTTTCCTGATCTTGACGTTTTTCATAGTCCACAGTCATTGTTTCTATCCGAGCTTTGCACTGACCTGACATAGTATGGCACAAAGTAGAAAGTCTTCCCTTCTCCGTCTTTCCGCATAGTTGTATATATGCAATATAATTTTTCATTCCCCTTCAATATTTATCGTGTTGTCTTATTTTACTCCTCCCCTTTTGTGTTTATTTCTCTTTGTCTACGCGTTTTGCTCTTGTTATTTCTGAGGGCTGTCTGTATTGTATTGTTTATCTTCATTCTTTTATTTTTGCGTGCGCCTGCACAAAGACTTTACGGTAGTTCCTGGGCACGTTAAATAAATTATTATTATTATTATTATTATTATTATTATTATTATTATTATTATTATTATTATTATTATTATTATTATTATTATTATTATTATTATTATTATTATTATTACACTTCGGGCGAATCTTGTCTAGCTGAAGTAAGTGCTATTCCTATAAAGGAAACCTTACGAATTCACAGCCTAATTTACTGCGCCTTACAGCAGAATAACCTTAGTTTTCCTGCTTTATTTTTTTTTCTTGCTTTCTGCCTACGTTTCCGCCACCGATCGTTCAGTCGTCTTTTACTTATTTTTATCGCCAACCTGCTTACCTTCCGGATGTTGTCCTTAAAGCAAAGACTTCATGTAGGCTAGTGGCCTTACATACACCTGGGGCTACATTGTCACGTTCAATTAAAACATGCTCCGTCATTTCCTTACCTCCCACACGCATGTGCTTTACTTAACCTCGCTTTTAAAGATGCGTTCTAAGGCAGCCCGACCTCGCTTCAAACAGCAAAGTGGTTCCCCTTGGATTATCATAAAATGCATCCTTGCTTATTTCGTCCTTACCTTTTCGGTAGTTACTCACAGCCGGTTTTCTTTCCATCGCTGCTAAGCAATAAATTCTTTCTGCCTCGCTGACTTCTCGGTAACGCTCTTTGCGCTTACACTGCGACCTGTATACCTGCTGGTGAGTCACCTCGTCCTTTTTCTCCCCTGTGAGTCGACGCTCTTCCCGTACAAATGAATACGTTGCACCCGCCAGGAGCCTCCACCATCACGCTGCCTCCCCAGCGTCAATGCAGTCACTTTCTCGACACTGTCGGGGGCAGGGATGGTAAAATCGATGAACGTTTAATCGATTAATCGATTAAAGGAGCACCGTTCATCGACTAATCGATTAAAACATCAGATCGAAAGCAATTAACCGATGAAAGGCTAAATCGACGAACGATTAATGATTATTCGATTAAAAATTTTAATCGATCTTCCCTAGTCGGGAGAGCCCCGACGGTCCAGTGTACCCGCGGGCCACCCTCGGTACGCCAAAAAATCGGAGGTGGTGCGCCCCGTCGAGCGCCGCGCGGTTGCTTATAAACATCACATTTTTTACCTCTACGTGAGATTAAGGTTTTCTAGAAGGCTACATGATCGTTCTTGTTGGTAAAGCTTAGTGAACAATGTTAAGTGCCAGTGATGAACATTTAAGAACAAAGACATAACATGGCCGCTCGTGTTGCCATTCTTCGTTCTTTTGGACACCTGTCACTTCTTCTAAGCTCCATTCACACAGTAATTTGCCTTTACTCATGTTTTCGTGTATGTGCATGATATGAAAAGGTGAAATCATGGATTCTGGCGTCGTAATCGAATGTCGATGAATGAGCAATGCCGAAAAAAACTCTCCAAAAACGCCCATAGCTGGTACAAGTTGGTCCTTTTTTATTAATTTAATGCGCCACTTGTTTGAAAGCTCATATCATAGGAGCATTTTTGTTGTGAAGTGAGACAAAAAAGTAAGGAGCAAGGTCAATATAAAAAAAAAGGAAAGCAGCGCCAAATTGGCAGACAGCTCGCGTTTGAGAGACCGCTCCGCGATTCGACCATTTTAGTATCGCATGGCTACATTGTTTGATTAAGTTCACGTTGGTCACTCTTGAATGCGCACGCGGTTATCCTCGGCAACTAGACAAGTAGCAAGCGCCAATAGTGACGACCTAGCCAGCGTCACGGGCAAATGCAATCGGAAATACGCGGCCGCAGTCACTGTGTGTTCCTTGTTAATACATCTGCGTTATTTATATATGTGAGACAAGTTCGTTTCAAGTGCTGGGCGTAAAAAAACTAAGAAAAAAAAACGAGTCTTTCAGCAGTATAAATATCCCGAGAAATTCGGGGAAGAAAGGGGTACTTTATTCTACAATTGCTGTGATTGAGTCATGATACTGATGCGCACTAATTAAATTTATTTATTTATTTATTTACAAGTACCTTACAGGCCTCGCCGAGGCATTGTGTAAGGGGGGGTGATACAAAGTAAGAACAAAGTAAGAACAAACTGGGTTAACATTATGTCAAAGTTAACGTTATGTCTTGAATGAACCACAGTTGTTGCAAGAACCACGTTTTTGTTTTGCACGTCGATGACACCAAAACAACCTTCAAATTTAGCCCCCTAACCTCTTGCAAAAGCCTTTAAATTTTTTCGAAATGGTGCCACGCTGATAAACTGCAGATATGTTCAGTTCTTGTAAACCACAGAAAGTTCAATGCGAAGAATCACCTTTGAAAAGAAAGCTTGCGCTATTCATAGCTTGGTGAGACGACTCTCACTGCCGTGTTGTCAAGGTGTAAATCTTTGTCCCCGCCGAGTTGCCGTAAGTGTTCATAGTATGGACTGAGCGAGCGTCGAAAGGCGGGCTAGTTTATGCATCTTTCAAAAAGCGGATTAACAGCGCTAACACGGGAGAAATAAAACGGTGCCCGTCCTCGGGCTTTCTTCGTCCCGTGTTAAGGCCTTATTCGAGACATATTATGGCGTCCAGCAACGTAAGAGTTGTTATTTCAACTGAAAGCCATTCTCACGCACTACATTAAGATTTTGTTCTTCTACCACACCTACCACTTCACAGCCGCTTCTTTGTTCCCAATTTCTTTGGGTGCGCTGTACACTGAAGACGCATGCGAAGCAGTAGGCGATTAATGGTCGATTAATTGTACTGCCCCCATAGCGAAATAACGCAATGGTGGGACTAAACTTCAAAAAATTTTGTCTTGACTAAAACTAAAACTACGTCGATTAAACTTTCTGTGGACAAAGGTGTTATGATTCTAAATCGTATGCACATTTCTGTTTATTTTTTCTTGGACCACCTTAGGGTACTACAGACGTCTGAACATAGGCCAATGTAGCGCTTTTTCCAAGTTTAGGGTTTTATTTTAGAGCCTCTGCGCCGCACACAGGCAAAATAAAAACTTTAGGACATATTACGTTTTCTAGAGAGTTCAATAAAAATAATTGATGTACTTGGTCTACAATCGCCTTTTGTAAAAAAAAAATTCCCGAAAACGCTGCCATTTACTCAATTTTACCTACGCGCCAAGGAGTGAAAAACATAAAGCTATTCTAAGCAACTGTCCTATAATGAAAGCGCGATGCTATAAAAACATAACAAAGCAAGTTTCGAATGAATGCGTGAAACGGTCACTTTACGGCGAATTTTTCTTTCGTACCCGGTTTTCGACCATATCGAGAAGTTCAAATGGCGCTCACGTGCCCGAAAAATTTTTGCCGCTCACAATATTTTGGGAAAATACTGTAGAAGTAATGCCTATATGTGTGTAATTTTCTCAGATGTTCTCACAGGAACTGATTTTTGTCGAGCGCCCCGACTGGGACAGTTGGCATAGAATGACCCATATATATATATATATATATATATATATATATATATATATATATATATATATATATATATATATATATATATATATATATATATATATATATATACACACATGACACCGCGCGAAAGAAAAGAAGAGGTGGGGGAAGGGTACACAAGGCAATCGACCCAGCAAATCAAATAGGCGGCTGACGCGACAAAAATGCCATTTCCTTTTCCGATAAACAGATTGAAGGGCAACTTCCAGCTTCTCTATATTTAAGCTCTGCTGCTTCAATAATTTCTCTCGTTAGCTGGTCAGCATTTTATACTAGGAAATGTGCGCGATTGAACAGTGGCTTGCAACCGCAACGTGCATAATGCACAGCGAGGTGGCCTGACAAGGCGAGTTTATCGACATTGTATCGGTGGTCGCGCAGGCAGTCTTTCATTCACCTGCCTGTCTGGCCTACATACTTTTCGCCACATGTGAGCGGATTAGAATAGACGGCACCCTCTACACAAGACACAAACGGCTCGCAGCGCTTCTTATTGCACATACTGGACCAACAATGTGGACGCGTAGTTGGCTGAACCGAGCGTCCGGGGAAGGGAACGTGCCAAGAGGAGTGACAGTGTGACGATGCACTTTAGACTGTTGGCACCTGATGCACGCACGTGACCAACGACGGACGTCTACGTTAATGCTCGGCCACACATAACGTGAAGTGATAAGTCGCCGTGTGGCACGAATGCCAGGGTGAGCCAATGAGTGCAAGGCATCAAAGACTGCTCGACGAAACGGGAGAGGTACGTAAGGACGAGAACGTCCTGTCGACGTATAACAAACTAGGGGCACGTCACGTCAAGCACCAAGACGTCAGCCAAGACGAGAGATGTACCGCGGTTTTGTAGCAGCTGGAGCTCCTCATCATCCTTCTGGGCGACAGCCATGACTGTGAAGTCGATGCTCGTTCGGCCGTGTTGTGTTGCATGGATAGCAGCGCGAGAAAGCGCATCGGCAACGGTGTTGGCTTTTCGACTGACGTGGCGAATGTCCCTCGTGTATTCCGCGATGAAGGCGAGCTGTCTGATTTCGCGGGGTGCGTAAGAAGCACTGGTGAACGCTAAAGCAGACGTCAGTGGTTTATGATCCGTAAGAATCTGAAAGACGCGTCCCTCGAGGAAATGGCGAACGCTTTGCTTCACAGCCAAGTAGATGGCGAGTAGTTCTCGGCCGAAGGTGCTCTAGCGGCGCTCGGGAAGGGCAAGCTTCTTCGAAAAGAAGGCGATGGACTGCCAAGCGCCAGCAACGGAATGTTGCAAGACGGCGCCGACGGCAGTGTGAGATGCGTCTACCATGACAGATGTTGGGGCGTCGCTGTTAGGGCGGGCGAGGAGTGTAGCGCCGGCAATGGCTTATTTGATGTCTCCAAATGCATGTTCAGCCGCATCGTTACAGGGTACCGGAGTAGTGGGTGTTTTAACGCCCGTGAGAAGGTCGTTGAGAGGCTCAGCGAGGAATGAAACGACGATAAAAGTTGACGAGACCAAGAAATTCACGCAGCTGCCTGGTGGTGAATGGCTGAGGAAACTTACGAATGGCAGTTACACGAGTCGGTGTTGGACGCCAGTGGAGGGTGCAGCGCACTAGCGCTACACCCTTTACTAAAGCTTCTCTCATAATCATCTCGTGGTTTTGGGACGTTAAACCCCAGCTATTATTATTATCCGAGATAAGATATGATTGACTATAGCTTGGCGAGTCACAGGAGTTAATGTGCCATATTTACTACATTGTTACAAAAGCCGATCGCGAACACTGCAACCACCGTTGACGTTGCCGGAATATGACGCCATTATAGGGTCTTTTTCATAAGCACTTTCAAACACTGGCGCCGCTCTGTGGATGAATACTCCACTGCAAAATGCCTGGGTTCAATTGCGGCAATCTTCCCGTCCCGCTGATACTTCCTGCACCGACAACGCTGCCGACGCCTGCCCCGAATTCTCTGCGACACAAGCTGCATAACGCGACCACGTAAAGATTCTTGAAAGTCTGTTATCGCCTTCTTGGGTTGATAAAAACTGTGAATAACCTGTGGTTCATACCCGCATTTCATGGGCTGTTCTATACGGGTATGTGCCACACGTGGCTGAAGGAAAGGGTTTCATGACACCGGGACAAGTATCTCACGCTATTCATGACCTGTTGATCGTGTCCTGATGACCTGTTCATCGTGACCTGTTGACCTGTTCATGATGTTTTTGATACACTAATATCCTCCCATGCAACTTTTGGTATGTGTCAAATTAACGAGACGACCGCGAGAGCACTCAGACGTAGGCGCATAGATAGATAGATAGATAGATAGATAGATAGATAGATAGATAGATAGATAGATAGATAGATAGATAGATAGATAGATAGATAGATAGATAGATAGATAGATAGATAGATAGATAGATAGCTTTTCCTGCGACTCGGGTTCCTTTACACTCTCGGGTTAAGATTTAGAATGTCTGGCTTGATATAGACTAAGAACCACCTGTGGCGCATACCCGCACACTATGTACCTTGGTATGCGTGTATGTGCCGCATGTGACTGGTGGAATGGAATACGTAACTTACGCAGCATGTGTCCATGTGTTCTTGCATTTGTCCACTCTTGTGTTTTCGGTGCAAGAAATCTTACTGATGGCGACACGTAAGTCATGTAATTCATGTCATGACCTGCGAACTAAGTTTGTCATACATTCACTTCCTACTACGCCAATTTTGGTATGCACCAAGCGAAGAAGACGACCACGATAACGTCAAAACAAAGGCGGCTAGATAGATATATACACGGAAACGATCAAAGTGCCTTTTGTTCGCAAAGAAATGCTCATTTCATACGTCTTTTACAGGCTATTATAAGATAGACATCTATTTGCTCCACGCCTGGTGAACGGCAATGATTCCAAATTTACAGCAGTTTAGTGAACTCTAGAGCAATTATGCATAAAATAAAATGCTGGGTATTGGTAAAGCTGCGGAGAGATAAAGTACACAGCGTAAAATAAAATTATCTTGCTTTAATTTGGAAGTGGTAAACCTCGACGTATGTCCAAGAATTTCTGGTCCGGTTCCGGTGGAAGTGAGAGGAATCTGCATCACGCAACCGAAGTTTTCGCGCTGAGAAGTTCAGGCGCAGGCGACTGGCAAAACACTGCCAATTTTGAACAGCGCAAACAACAGGTCGGGGAAAGGCTTGTGCGAAGCTGGTCGCACTCACGACCTGGCAAAGCCGCACTCGTCCCTTCACCACCACATAGGAAAGGTTTAAGAGAACAGCCATGCGCTAACATACTCAAGCGCTTCAAAAATATATCCTTTCAGCAAATCCTGGATTGATTCTGGCAGACTCCTGAAAAAACCCAGCTCTTCAAGACCGGCGCTAATGACAGTGCGCATTAGCGCGAGCGCTTCGTTAATCAACTCAGCAGTGGACAGCTTGGTAATGCCGGCGAAATGTTCCCATCCAACTTCTTGGAATATTTTTCGACAAATCCGCATTACCATTCCACAGGCGTCGCTCGAGAAGTGGGTCTGGATCAGTAGACCTTTGAGGACTGCAAGAAAGGTAACTTTAGCCTCATTCCAAAGATCGTTGGGATCTCCTGTTCGCTGAGGAGGCGTTCTCTTCGGTTTTCCGGTTTCAACGGCATCTGTTTGCAGCCTTATACGGGGGCAGCTCCCACATAAGCAGTTACCACTCGTGCTGCGCCTCAGGCTACTGCGGCTCCAGTGGTCTACAGCGATCTCTACTGGAGCGTGATCCCCAGACAAGGTGGTTCTGCTGCCAAGAAGATTTGGGGCGGATCTGGCCCTTCTTGGTCTAAGGGCAGCTTCGGCCGCTTCCCCCTCCTCCGCTGCTGCCACCAGCCCGTCCAGATGTGGCATGATCGGTGCTGGCGGTTCCCAAACGGTCATCTCCGCGTCGATGACCACCACCACTGATGCTACTACCACCTGTACCGCTGTGATGCGTAGTGATGGCATATTAGCGGCATTGCTTCGGGAGCGGACGTTACTGCGACCTGCATCAGTTGTCAGCGGTGGCGATTGATGAGCGCGACTTGTTTCTGGCGTCGGTGATTCTGAACTGTGGTGGTGGTGGCGGCGGCGGCTCCGATCTTCGATTACACTGCCCCTGCAGCGGCTTCTTCCACTGCTTCTGCCGGTTCGCCTAGCATAGTCGGGACCGCTGCCGTGACCGCTGCTGTGTCCACTACCGCTGTGCTCACCGCTACTGCTGGGGCTAGCAGCGGTATGCCTATGGGAGGGGCGTTGAACGTGAGTATCATCAGATGCATGAGCCCTTCGACGGGTGTCTCGCCGACCGTTGCTGCATCGGTGATGGTCGCAGCGTCGACCTCTGCTGCAGCTGTAACAGCGCCTTCTACTGCTTCTGGTAGGCCTTGCGTCGTCAAGACTATGTTGACGGCTTCCATGTCTGCTGCCAGCTTCGCCATGGCTTGTATCGCCGCTGACAGTGCCACTTGTTCGGTGGGTTCCTCTTCCACGACAACAAACTCGTCGGCAACGACAATTTTGACTGTCCGCATCGCTTCTATCATCGATATGCCTACTGTGAACAGCATGTATAGCATGACTTCGTTGAGGACCATCCCGCCGACAATTATTACGGTGGCGGTGGCCACGGTCTCCTCTACTACGGCGCCTGTTATGGCTCTTTATCTCGTCTCTTCGGGAAGGCCTGACACGATCAGGAGAGTGTCGGCGGCTGCGGCGGCCGCAAACGGAACCTTCACGTCTGCTGTTGTCGCTGCTGTTCCTGGAGGTACCACTTCTTCGACGACGACGTCGCCCTCTTCTTCCCCCACTGCTCCTACTTCGTGTATCAGTACTG
The DNA here is from genome assembly GCF_013339695.2 of Rhipicephalus sanguineus. NCBI lineage: Eukaryota > Metazoa > Arthropoda > Arachnida > Ixodida > Ixodidae > Rhipicephalus > Rhipicephalus sanguineus. Next base: position 85,429,173 of record NC_051179.1, on the reverse strand, counting down.
TGGCCGCTCTCACTCACGTGATTTCGGGAGTAGTGCTGTGAACTGTCAGTACGACGATGGGCGCTGCGGTGATAGTCACTGCGTCGGCGTTGTCCGTGACGCCGTGTACCACGGCTGCTGCTTCTTCCGGAATGGCTGTAATCGCCAGAATGTCTTTGGTGGCTGCTGTGGCTGCCACTGCCATGACCCCTGCTCGCAGCCTGCCGGGTGGTCATGTCGCTGAAGCCGGTGTAATTACGGCGCGGCGTCTGAGCTTTAGTCACTCTCGTAGCACTGACAGGGGAACTGCGGTCATCGCTGGTGCTGCCACTTGAGGTCGAAGTTCCCCACCTTCGGTCGCTCCTACCAGCGCTGCTGCACGTTCCCCTCGATGTGCTGCTAAGCGTCGTGTCGGCGTAGTTGTCACGCGCTCCATTGCGTTGACGTTGGCGTCGTCCAATCGACGCGCCGTCCACTTCCCTACGAGATCTCTTAGGCGTGGGGTCAGCCCGTACACCGGCGTGTCGTTTCTTGCTACCCGTCAGACGTGCACCTTCGCCGGACACATGAGAAATGTGCCTTCCTTCTTGATCATCATTCTCCATGGTGCAACAGCGTAAGATTTATGGCTGCTGCACAGGCAGCAGTACTTCTTTGTCCTCGCCGGATTGCGCCGACCCATTACGGTGAATCGGTCACGGAGCCGGGAAATTATGTAAGTACAGCTTTCGAATAGGAAAAACTGGACCTAGAAAAATGTTTTTAACGCGACAGCGTTAAAGAGCTAGTTTCTAAATAATTCCTGTGTCGGCGTCGTTGGTTGTGAGCGAAAATAGGCGTTCTCCATGACCGAGAAATCGAGAAATGAATAAATAAAATCAATAATAAAAGACTTCGGTTCGAGGGAGAATGGGACGTGTTGTATCGACGCGCCTGTACTATGGTATAGCCGTACGGGACGCCGACGCCGACGACGACGACGCCGACGAAGGACCCGGCGCCCGGAGAGCCGGCCGGAAAGAAGAAAGGAGCAGCAGCCGAGACCCAAGCGGTACTCTTTATTCACATCATTGCGTCTAACTATGTACAATGAAAGTGCGCCCCCTGGGGGCAGAAGAACCGCTTTCCAAAAAAAGGAACCGAAACCATTACACCACGTCATCCCCCTCTTGTTTATAGAAATGCGTGTGGGTGTTATAATTAGAATGGCTTGCTATAATTAGAATCCTTATACAATTTTACGTGAAAGAACACGCACCAGTCATCGCCCCCTCCCTGTTTATAAAGAGAAAGTGAGATCATACTTGTACATTTGAAGAACTGGTCACGACACCACATGAAGAGAATGAATGTCTGATGTACCGGAAACCGTATGCTGCTACTCAGCAGAAGACATGCGAAGTTTATACAATGGTATGTCAGGCATACTTGAATGCCTGCCGAGAAGCCTTGCGCAGAATGTTATACAATGCTGAGCATGATGTAGCACTGATGTCACGCGAAAAAAATCTGCGGCAACCTTAGAATTGAAGGGAAGAGCAAAAAATTCTGGAAAATGCTTGAGATGAGCCATGGAAGGTAAAAACAGTTTATACAAACACACAGCACGCATTGGTCACCCATTATGACCCTAAGAAATTAAGAGAAAAAAATGCACACAGTACACTGTACTCTTGACGCTGTATACAAAACATTGGGAATAATGAAGAAGAGAAAAATTCACCAAACAAAGCCCGTAAACCCAGAAGGCTTTTTTCTCGACCGTTTATATCGACGAGGCACATGTTGTGCCGAAGCACTCTCTTGCGAAGCAGAAAGTGGAGCATGTAAAGAATTTGAGCTTTCCGCCTCGCTGAAGCCTTATAGAGGAACACCTGAGAGCAGGAAAGAATAATGTGAATCCGAAGACTGGCTTAAGCACCCCTCAGCATTGGCTGGGGACGGAGAACCATGACGCGACTCATGGGAGCCCGATGGTTCTGAAACATGCCCATTATTGTTAATAGCTTGACCTGCATGGGGACTGGGCACGGCAGTATTCATATGGTGCTTGTAGAGAGTCCCGTGACTGTGAAATGTGCTCGGGGCACGGAAGAACATTATCTGGGCTGGACACCACAGCTGAACGTTGAAAATGTGTCTGTGAGGAGCCTTGTGGCTCTACTATGCACTCATTAGAAGAAGTATTGTGACTGGGCACCACAGCCGGACATTGAACTGGTGCCGCTAAGGAGCCCTGTGGCTCAAGTACCCTGTCATTAGAAGAAAAGGAAGCATTGCCCTTGCAAGAACCGTCAGAACAAGTATGGCAACATTGAGCATTTGCAAGAACGGCATGCATGTACCGTTGACTATAGAACACTTGAGTAGGAATGAAAAAATAATGGGCATTAGGCAGCGGCAATTCACGTTCACGATCAGTGTGAAAAAATTCATCGCGATACATGTTCACCTTGAAAACATGAGCACTACCGTTCGGTGATCTCGGCCTTGCGATGGCTCCATGAGCCTCTCGTTGACTCAGGACATCAGTCACCTGCTCAGGAAGCTGGCACGGCCGTCGGTGGAAACCGGTTGCCACTACTGGCACGCCCTGTCGACGACCATGTTGAATCAATGTATCCTCTGCTTGACTTGAGTCCGGAATGAAGGGTCTATGAGGCTCCAACGCTGCCTTGGCGGGAAGTGCCGACGGCTCGACGATGGAACAGGAGAGCGTCTCACCCACGATGATTAACTTGAGGGCTCGGATGGTATCTAACCCCAGTCTATTGCGATCTGATAATAATATATTACATTCTTGAACTTGTGTAATTATACTACATGTACTTGTATTGAAGTGATTTGAAGCCGATACAGTACATCTTTATATCGTTATGATATTAATATCATCTCTCAATACCTTTGTAAGAGCCGGTGGTGTTAGGGAGGAGCCGGGGTAGTAAATAAAAGTCATAAAAAAAAGAAAAAAAAACCATAACAACTAACCTGTATTCAAATAAATCCTGTTCAGTCACTTATCAGTTGACGAGTTTTACAGTAGGCCTCAAAAGGACATACTGGGGGACAAGCTCAACACGGACCCATGACGAGTTTTACAGTAGGCCTCAAAAGGACATACTGGGGGACAAGCTCAACACGGACCCATCTCTCCAGCAGAGTGACCCAACAAAGAGAGGAATGGAAGGCCTACACAAGAGAGACAACAGGAAAAGAAAAGAATAGAAGACTTGTTAGTCAAGACGAGCTCATCGGAGATCCATTGTATCAAAACAGTTGTAAGTCAAGATGAAGAGAAACCGTAGTATGTAATCTAGAGAATTATGCCCTTGGAGGTGGCTTCGCTAGGTGGTGAGATCAAACTGTTCCTTTTTTATTTTCTATTTTTTCTTTTAATAGAAATCTTAGTACATTTTGTTCTTTTATCTAATTTATCGATTTTGGCCTGCGATACTTAGGTGGTGCAGGCAGGGCATAGTTTTTTTTAATTTATATTTCATTTATTTTCGCCCAACTCCACTTTAAAGTAGTGAATTGCCCTTGTCCGTAAAGTAGAAGGTAATGGAAGCGTCGTTACCGCTGTAGGAAACAGAAGCCCTGAAGTATCCATAATTGACGATAGCTTGTTCCGAATAGTTGTTCAAGATAATGTTGGATGGAAGAAACTTGATGTTCGAGAAGCACCGCTTGTAATCTTGCACGCTCAGCAACGAAACAGCAGCTCCCGTGTCGATGAGGCGGCTTGGGATGCGGCCGTTGAAGCGAACGGGAATCTGTAGGAGACAAACTTTAGTAATATTCTCGTCCACCTGGAGCACTGTCGTCCACCTGGAGCACTGTCCACGTGGAGCATCACGGTCGATGTAACCGAAGCGTTCGCAGGCGAATCCCTTGTTGATCTGCAGACTCTTGCAAAGTGGTCGTGTTTCCCGCACCTCGAACACCTACGGCTCCTGGCAGGGCAAGCGGTGGGGTCGGCCCAGTGCTGCGATTATAGTGAACTAGAACATGTTCTAGTTCACTATAGCTGCGATGAACCGCAGCGGAAGCATGCTCCCGCGCGAGCCGACAGCGACGCCGGAGAGGAGGCAGCAGCAGCACCGGCGGGAGAAGAGGCACTCACAGGCGGAGAGCAGCCGGGCGCCATCTTGCGAGGGAGGCTGAGTAGGGAGACCGCCATGAGAAGGACGAGGAAGACGGTCGCCATATTGGCCGGCTTTCTGACGAGGCCGACGCGCTGAGCCACCATGATAGATTGGCCTCGAAGAAACTGCGTCGACTGACACTCCGGAAAGTTGTAACGCACGGTCGACTCGCTCTTTCTCCCCTGCCAGGTCAAGGGCCTTTTGAATGGTGAAATTCTTCCCTATCTTCAAGAATTGTCTTTGTAATTGGGGGGACGCAATTCCGGCCACAATCTGGGCGAACGCCAGGACATCAGCGGACGCGCCAAATTCGCATAGCCTGGCGAGCCGTCTTACTTCTTGGATGAACTGTACGGCGGACTCATCAGGGCCTTGCCGCAACGTTTTGAAAGTGGCGCGGAGACACGTTGGATCGACCTGGCCGTTGAAGATTGCGTCCAGTTGTTCGAGGGTGGCTTTGTATGCGTCTTGTGCGGGCTCCGGAGTTGCCCGGTTGGTTTCCGGCTGCGGCTCGTCGTCGAAGGCAAGGAGGTAGCGGTTGAGGCCCTCGATCCCCAAGGCGTTCAGGAGGAGCGCCTTCTTGTGCTCCGGCGTGGCGTCCCGCGCAGTGGCGTCGATGTAGACCTGTAAAACAGGACACCACTGCCGCCATGAGACCGGTGGTTCGTCGGGGCACTGTAGAAATGGAGGACGGGGAATAGCCGCTTGAATGACAAGGCAGGAAAGCCGGAAGGTACAGGAGGCAGGAGAGACGCGAAGCAGAAGTAGTTAGGCCTCGTGCATAGTCAGGAGGTAGCAGTAGTTTGAAAATAAGTCTTCGGTGGGAAAGCAGCCAGGGTGCTGAGGACGTCAGCACAACTAGAAAGTCCAGAGGCCCACCTTGTTGCAGGATGCGCGTGGATTGCGCCACTCGTCGCCAGATGTATCGACGCAGCCGTACTATGGCATAGCCGTACGGGACGCCGACGCCGACGAAGAACAAAGGGCTCGGCGCCCGGAGTGCCGGCCGGGAAGAAGGGAGGAGCAGCAGCCGAGACCCAAGCGGGACTCTTTATTCCTATCAGTGCGTCTAACTGTATACAATGAAAGTGCGCCCGCTGGGGGCAGAAGAACCGGTTCCCAAAACGGAACCGAAACCATTACACCAGAGAACGCGCGCTTTTCGCGAGGAAAGCTGGTGTTCTACCACAGAGCTACGCCATTGCTTGAATTGTTTAGGAAAAAAACATGGCAGATCCCTCTGTCATAGGAAACGGTATAACATGAAAGTGAAACGTGTCTTCACAGACGTAGTTGAGCGTTTGTTGCGCATTCTTTCGCCCCAAGGGCGAAGGAATGAATGCTACAGCAACAAATTGTAATGTCACACGAAGGACGGCAAGCAGCTCGAAACTTGCAACGCGCTGCTCAAGCAGAAAGGACGCACGGAACGAACATACACAGGATGAGAGCAAACTGTCACATTTGTAACTTTTTCTGCGTAGGCAACTGCGCTCCTTTCGCAAAAGCGGCCGCTGCAGTGAGCCAAGTGACCTTCGTGCTCTCAACGCGAGACGTACAAAGACCGCGATCACGAGATAAGCGCACGCACGAGCGATCACGTCCTGTAGACGCGAGCGCTCGTCGCAACGGCGACGACCTTTCAAGCGCGCTCTTCTACGCTCTTCGAGCCGTTCGCGCCATCTCGCTAGTGATAACGAAAACACGCGGTAACGCCGATCTCTGAGTACCGTCACCGGCAAATGGTGCATATAAATAGCTCGCCGTTAGAATTGTGAAGAACGTACCGTCCGTGACCGAATCAATTCGCGCTGCGGAGCGAGTAGTCGTAAGTTCGATTCCCGGTGACCGAACTTTTTCTTCTGGCTTTCTTTCTTAGCCCACTGTTAGTCTTTATATTTTACGTCATTTCCGTGACGGAAGCACGTCAGTGGAGCCGTGGCGGACCCCGGCATAACACACTTTCGTGTTAAAAAACACTATATGAATGTCATGTAGGGGGAGTAGTCTCCATAACGCATGTAATATTGCTTGGCATAGGCGCAGAATCGCGCCTGGCGTCAAAACGCTTGAATTGTGTAAATAATGCTTGTTATAAAGGCACGCCCATTACAAAGCGCTGAGACATATTTATTCATAGTCAGCAACAGCATAAGAAAGTCAGAAACTATATAGGTTCAAGTGTTGCCTTATGGACGCCCTTCACTGATTCTCAAAAAGGAAGAATTATGGCGTAGGGTACATCGGCGTCGGCAAGATTTTGTCTTGACGGATGCAAACCCGTGTTCTATCGCAATTGGGGGAGGGGGGGCGCTGGCGTAGCTTTGGTGGGGGCAAGTGCTGGTGTGGCTTGAGCGGAGCAAGTGCCTCTTTTAACGGGATAGCGTTAAAGAGCCCATTTCGCAGAAATTCCGGCGTCGGCGGGGTGTCGGCGTTGATGTTGGTGAGGGCATCGTTGGTTGTGAGCGAAAAACCATCATCTTGTCCGTAGCCGAAAAATCGAGAAAGATGTAAAGTAAATAAAAAAAGTCACAGCATATCCACGGGGTGAATCATGATGAGTGGGCGAAGCTCCGGAGCCACAGTTTGTCGCAGACATTGCAGCTGTGGCCGAAACTGTTGTCTAGAAAGTCGCGCTTGAAATGCGCGTCTGCGCCTTCGGGCAGAGCTCGCTTGGCAGCAGCTTCCCGCGCTCGTGCGGCCTCGGGATCCGCCCGCTTGTACGCGCGTTTCCTCGCCGCTTCTCGGCGTCGCCGTGCACCTTCTGCTTCGCGGGCTCGAACGTAGGGATCCGTTTCTCGGTGCCTGCGTGTAGCTTCGGCTTCGCGGGCTCTCACCGCCGGATCCTGTCGGCGAGCGCGCGCCGCAGCCGCTTTCCGTGCCCTCCGCTCTGCCGCCTTGTCTTCGCTGTTCATGGCGCAGCGTCGAAAGAGGAAGCCCGCCAAGAGCGAGTGCCTTTTCGACTCCTAACGCGCCATCTGGCGCTGTCCTATCACACTAAACCCATACGCAGCGCGCAGCTCCACGCCATTCTAGTGAGCTATTCATGTACTGTCACAGCGCAGCGCCATCTAGGGAACATTGCGAGAAGCAGCTGGGGTGGCTACGACAACAACGGAGGGACTGAGCCACAGCGTAAGGAGCTTCGCCCCTAAAAATTTCGGCTTGAGTGAGAAACCCAGACCGTCTGTGTGGCAAGCAGGTGTTCTACCCCAGAGCGGCGCTATTTTTTTCTCTGTCATGATATTTAAGTGGCCGGGCCTAGGCTGCTGGTTTCCCTTAATAAAGTTTATTCCTCCTCCCTCCTCATGGTATTTAATACAAATGTGCGTAATTAGCACACATAGCGAACAAGATACTCAAGGCGGCCTTTACAAGCGAACGACAAGCGTTACACAGAAAAAAAGTTACGCAGAAAGAAGTGTTACACAGAAAGAAAGAAGTACTGGAAGGAGTCTCTTTTACGCATGTACTATTGCGTGGCAGAAGCGTGGAATCGCGCCAGGCGTCAAAACATGTGAATTGTGCAAGGAATCGGTGTTTTAAGGGCCCATCCATTACAAAGCGCTCAGACATATTCATTCATCATCATCAGCAACAGCATCAACAAAGTGAACAGCTGCGTAGGATCGCGTGTTGCCTTAAAGGGGTCATGAAGCACCCCTTGGGCTTGTTGAAAAAAGACATCCTGCGGAAAGCTGACACGGCTATGAACTGCTCAGCCAAATATTGCAGTCGTGCGCGCCGCGTAAAGGCTACAAGCGGAACACGAAGTTGCCGTTTTCTCAGGAACCCTCTTTTCAAACAGAGGCCGGTTCTCAATCTCGTCGGTGGGCGGGGCGTCTGACGGTTGACGTCGCAATCTGCATCGACGCGTCGCAAAAGACATAGCATCCTCATTGGCCGATAGCCGACGTAAATCGAGAGCGGCGTTCGGATCAGCTGCCACGGGGTGCCCGCCACTTGCCGCGCCGCACTCCTCAGTACACGGTAGCCGCACTCGCGCACGCGTATCACAGCGGGAGAGCGATCGCGTTTCATGACGCGCGCTGACGTAACTTCTTTCCCCCGTGCCATCCCTCCCTGTCTAGCTTCCAGTGCGCTCGTCGGCACGATAAAAGAGAGAAAGCGCTGAGAGCGTGCGCCAAACCCCCGTAACTCCGCTAATTCTTGACGGATTCGAGAAATTTTTGCGGCAATCGATTCGGGAGGCAGTAAACTTCGATACTGAGGTCATTAGATCATTACTTCGAAGAGTGCTTCATGACCCCTTTAAGGACGCGTAGCGGGCCCTTCGCTAGTTCGCAAACGGAATAATTAAGGCGTTGTCGGCATTTAACAACTTTGCTTGCAGTAGGCATTCTAGGATAGTTTGAAACGGCTAATGTTACGCACACAGTCATTCGTTTCCTTACAGCTCGGTTGAGGCATGCACCCAGAACCGAATCCAGTCTTTCATTTTAGAAGGCGATGCGCATGGGGCCCGATTAAGCTATCGCGTTCTACTCTTGAAGGCGAAGCTCAAGCGTGCTCCACGTTTTTGCACCCACCCTGCCGACGCCCATGGTGGTGGGCACTGCGCAACTGTACTTGCATAGGCACTCTAGGATGCTTTGACATGGCCAATGTTACGCGCGAAGAGTTCGTTTCCTTTCGGCATGGTTGAGGCATGCACCGAGAACCGAACCTATATAGGCTGGCAGTTGTGAAGTCGATGTGCACGGGGCCCGATTAGGCTATCGCTTTTTACCGTTGAAGGTAAAGCTCAAGCGTCCTCCACTAAATTATTAAAAAAATAAAACTGTTAGGGGCTGTCGTTGTAAGTCATTTCGGTAATAGTAGTAAACATAGATAAGCAACAAATCAATTTTGAATGCATCTGTTTAACAATTAAGTATGTTGTTTTGTTGCTATAGCAATTATATGGATACTTTCGGTGGGCTTTTGCCGTCGTCGACGTGTTCCTTGTCAAGTCTAAACCGATAACATCGCCCTGCGCATCGTATGTTTTACGCGCGAAAAAACCGCGGGAGCGCTGGAAATGAAGGCGTGTGAAGCAGAAGTGAAAGGAGCCGGCCAGCTCGGCCGTACGAAAGGCGCATGCGATAACATCGCTCCGCATGCGAAGCCTTCCGTCGAAACACCTCAAGGAGGAAAAAATTCGGCAGATCCCACGCGTTGTGTTTCATGCGAATCCCTTTCATGCGAAGCAGTCAGAGAGTACATTTATGCTGTATTTTCTGGCCTTGACCCAAGCATTACGAGGTGTATCGATGTGTCACAAACGAGCGCTTCAAAAACGCCTGCGCGGCCGCTTTTCAAACGGCTGCGAGACTGAGCGGCGCGAGCCGCTCGCCCAAGAAGCGCGAACGACGAAAAAACAAGCATCAAAAGACGCCGGCGCGCCGCATCCTCCTCACGCACTCGAGCCAGACGCAGACAACGCGATCAAAGCCCGGCAAAGCCTGGATGTTTCTAGAAGGAAAGGGGGACGCATCACCGATGACGCCGCCGCGAGTAGAACCGGTGAGAGAAATCTCGAACTATCCTTAGCCTTGGCTGTACTGCACGCCGAAGAACCCTCCCGACGCTTCTAGAAACCGGGGGAGAAGGGATAAAAGCATGCAAACGACGACGATTCAGTCAGTCGAGAAGTCAGTGAAGGAGTGAGCGAGTCAGTCGGCCCGGTGATGGTGAAGTTATGCTAAAGTGTGGCTCCATTAGCCAAAGAAGACGTGTTTATGATGGTGTGCGGTCAGTCGATCGTCGATCTGGAAGAATCCGATGACGACACCGTGTGAGCCGTGACAAGTCACGACGACGGTTGAGCTACGACGATCAACGCTGGAGCTGGCGTGAGCATTTCCTTGAAGAGAAGCATTCGATTACCGTCCAGAATTTGTGAACTGGATACGCCATTGTATATTCAAGACTTTGACTGTCCTTGAATAGTTATAATGCATGTGATTGCATTTGTAGCGTGTGATCTGTATGTTTAGCTCCCGTTGTGTAAACACCATCTGAGTTATATTGTGAAGTTGTAACTGGTACCAGCCGAGTGTGCATGTGTTTGTGTTATTTGTATTGCCTTAACTGAGAATATATTTTGTTTTAGTTTGTGTTATCGACTCTCGGCTCTGACTCGGTCTTTGGACCACAACCGGCGTTCGCTGGCGCACCAAAGGACCAACTCTAAATTGTCCGCGCTTTCGCGGTGCGTTTTTGGAGGGCCGTGACGCCCTGCCCTTAGAATCCGCCAGGCGATTGCCAACCCGATTAACGGGATTAGTGACACGATGTGTTTTTGTAAGTGTAGTACACTAAAAAAAATTTCCTTAGAATCTACGAACAAAATGTTCGTAAAACTTAAGGATGCCTGCCCTTCTATTCAAACATGGCAAACACTTACCTGACTGGCAACAGACATGTTTCAGTTTTTTCAGATACGGAAAGAGTCTCCTTGTTTACTGTGCCACTTAAAAAGTCGTAAAAGTTGGCTTTCATTTCTAATTAATGTTCTAATTAAGTTATAATCAGGTTGTGGCTTCAAGCAATTTTCCGACCAAAAAACCCTCGTTACCAGGCTACTTTTTTAGGCAGGTGCTCTGGCGGACAGCATGGGGATCGTGTTATAAGTATGTATATATATATATATATATATATATATATATATATAATATATATATATGTATGGTTTCTCTTCGTTAATGGTATTTTTTATAGTGCGGAGCACTTTAGAGGCCCGGGATATCGTCGTCGTATGCTGTCGTCGTCTCATGTCACTTGGCGTCACGTATAGGCGAAGCCATGTATAGCACAGCCATGTTTATATAGCATAGCCATGTGTAGGAAGGGGGTGAGAAAGGGAAGTGAGGTTGAGGAGGAGTGATATGAGGGGCAGGAGGACGGGAGTATGCTGTCATCTCACGTCGTCGCTTGGGGTGATGCAGACAAAACCATGTATAGCATAGCCTTGTATAGCAAGCGGGAGAGAAAGGCAAGTGAGGGTGAGGATGAAGGAAAGGAGGAGGGGTGAGAGTAAAGCTTAGCCTAGTGATGTATGGCGTCACGCAGGAAAAACCACGTGTAGCCTAGCTATGTATAGTATGGTATAGTAAGAGTATGGGAAAGGGAGGTGAGGAGGATGGGAATAAGGAGGGAACAAGGTAAAGCAAAACATAGCCAGCATAGTATAGTATAGCAAGGGGCGAGACAGGGAAGTGAGGCTGAGGTGGAGTGAAGTAAGGTTGAAGAGGAGGGCAAGGACAAGGGTAGGGTAGAGCGTAGCATAGCTGTACATTGTGCAGTATGGCAAAGGGGTGGGAAAGTGAAGTGAGGGTGAGCAGGATAGAAAGGAGGGGAGAGTAAAGCATAGCATAGCCGTGTGTAGTTGATTGAGGAACAGGACTATTGAAGAACCAGGCAGACATATGGGTCAAAGTTGAATAAAGGCTTCAGGGAACCTAATAGTATGCACTTCTACGCATGAAGATTTTAAAGCACTGTTTATATTGATGCCGTACTTTTTCGCATATAACGCGCCCCTGCATATAACCCGCACCCTAACAAAAAACCACGGGAAAATTAAAAGTAAAGAAATCCGGCAGATCCCACGCACTGTGGGAATCGATGTAATGCGAAGCAACCAGCAAAGAGCTGCATACATCGCCTTGTTTTTCTTTGAGTCAAATGAAATCATTCATGCCATGGCATCTAGTTCACCATATATCGCATGTTCCCCATGCACGCATGCACGCACAATCTGGTATATACCATGCCAATGAAACGTGTATTCTAGTACATACAGTGCATGACCTGTCATTTATGTTCATCACGCACTCCTGTCATGCCATACCTATTTTGGTATATATCCAGCTTACAAAACGGCCGGAATCGCACCATTACAGTGTCATGTAAATCACACCGTACATGACATGCATAACATGATTCGCATGTTAACCACTGTCATTTATGTTCCTCATACAGTCACACCGCGCAGCACCAGTTTTGGCGTATATCAAATGAGCGAAATGGCTGCGAATGCACCGTGAGCATGACATGTAAATCATGACATACAAGACATGCACATCATGGTTTTCATGTTACCACCTGTTATTCATGTTCGTCATACAGGCGCGTCGCGTAGTACCAATTTTGGTGTACATCAATCCAGCGAAACGGCCGCGAGCGCACCATGAGCGTGGCATGTAAATCATGTCGTACATGACTTGCATGTCATGATTTTCATGTTGCCACCTCTCATTTACGTTCGTCATGCAGTCGTGTCGCGCAATACCAATTTTGGTGTACATCGAGCAAGGGAAACGGCCGCGAATGCACCATGAGCGTGGCATGTAAATCATGACATACCTGACATGTATGTCATGGTTTTCGTGTTAACACCTGTTATTCATGTTCCTTATACAGTCACATCGCACAACACCAGTTTTGGTGTATATCAATTTAGCAAAACGGCCGCGAGTGCGCCATGAGCGTGGCATGTAAACCCATGCATGTCATGATTTTCATGTTACCACGCGTCAGTTTGTCATACAGAAATGTCTCGTCATGCCAGTTTTCGTATGTATCCATTCATTTAAACGGCCGCGAGCGCCCCGAGACCATGTCATGTAAATCATGCTGCACATGACATGCGCGTCATGATTTGCTGTTAGGACCTGTCATTATGTTTGTCATGAACTCTTTCCACGCCATACCAATTTTGGTATATATGAAACTAACGGTACGGCCGCAAGATCCCCAAGGCCGTGGAATCGAAATCATGCTGTTCATGACATGCATGTCATGATTTTCATATTATGACCTGTCATTTATGTTCGCAATAAGGTCATGTTATGCCACACCAATTTTGGTATACATCCGATTAACGAAACGGCCAGGAGAGCGCAAAGTCGTAGGCTGCTAGATAGATAGATAGATAGATAGATAGATAGATAGATAGATAGATAGATAGATAGATAGATAGATAGATAGATAGATAGATAGATATATACGCTCAAAGTCGCAGAAGTTCGCTAAGAAATGCTTCGCATGCAAAAAAGTAGGGGGAGCGAATGACACTTCGCGATGAGTCTGTACTGGTATGCTTTTTGTTCTTTTCCATCGCTATTTATGATCCTTCCGATAACGGACGTTTTGTGTGCATGTGCGAGTGTGTTCTTGGCGCGTTTCAAAGCCGCTAGACTAGGCTCGCGTCATGAAGGAAGCAGAGTAACGTAGCGAGGGCACAGTGGCGACGATCGTCACAGCCTTCGAGATGCAGCGCGTCCTGAAGCGTCGCACAGGGCAGGCCGACCAGGCCAACAAGGTATCGAAAGAGTAGGATAAACAAGGGGGGAAGAGTGAGAACTGAAAACGCAAGAAGAGTGCACTCCGTAACTCAGTTCAAATCACCCGCCTCGCTCGAGCCAATCACTTCAAACCAAAGAAGTGCGTGCGGGACCATGCACACAAACACACACACAAAAAAACAATTTCCGAGAAAAAATATTCTGCCACAACAAAATTGCTCCGTGCTTGTATACTTATAATGTTTGTTGATATTACACGGGGTTATCATTGCTGTCAGTTGATAACCAGAGATATATAATGCAACTGAATTCAAATCACCCGCCGCGCGAGAGCCAATCACTTCAAACCAAAACCACGCGGGCGGAACCACGTTCAGCACGATAAAAAAAATGTACTGGTGTTGGGAATCGAAGGTGGTGCCGTGATAAGTTCCTTCCGCGCTTGTATATTTGCGGTGTTTATTGCTATTATGTGTGCCAATCATCGTTGTCAGTCGTCGACTGGAAGTATATCGCGTGTGGGATAGAATGAGCGGCCAAAGGTGTGTCAAGATATTGTGTTGGTGTTCTGTGGTGTGTCGCCGTAGCCTCAACGGGCTCGTACACTCTAAAAACTGAAACTCCTGCAGTGAGAGTAAAAGAGCTGTGTTACTCCCACAGTTCTCATTATACTCTCTCTACAGGGAGGCGCTTTACTCTCTTTTGCCAGGAGGAGTGAAAAGGCCTTTCACTCCTCCTGACGAGAGAGAGTAAAGTGCCTGTTCCACTCCTGCATCCCACGAGAGAGTGAAATGTTGTTTTACTCTCTTGCCATATAAGAGCTTGTTTCAGAGCTTGTTTTAATCTTGCATCTCTCCAAATATAAGGAGCTGTAAAGAAAAGTTCGTGCAGTCTAATATCTTTGGCTGTAGCTCAATCGATGAAGTGACGGCGATACATTTTTTGTCAACTTATCGCGACGAAAACCGCTGACATGCAGAAAGAATCCGCGATCATTATGTTCACACGTACGCACACTCTGAGTCGGATACTAGTTATACACTAACTAGAGGCGGCGCGCCGCAGCGTACGCAATAAAATGCTGTCGACAGAAAGCCAGAAAAAAAAAGGAAAAAGGGGGGAGGTGGACTCTTACGTCTCGCCTTTAAAACGCGACAGCGACATTCGTACACACGCACGCACACACAGACACACACACTATCGCCTTCTCAATCGCTAGCTCGCCTTCGCTTCTCGATGGAGACGTATACACAGTGCCGCAAAGAAAGCCAAAGTGCAAACGCCCTCGCCGCCGACACCGGAATTTCTGCGAAACGAGCTCTTTGACGCTGTCGCGTTAAAAAAAATATAAACGCGGCTTCCTTCAAGCGGCCGCTAAACGGGAGGGCTGTAACAGGAGCCCCCGAGAGAGAAACACGATAACACAACCTTACGACGCATGCGCGAGCGAGGAAAGAAAAAAGAAACAAAAAACGGACACACACACACGCACACACACACACACACACCACACACACACACACACACACACACACACAACACAGCACCACACACAACACACACACACACACACACACACACACACACACCCAGGAGAGGAGAAGCGTGCGTGCTAAAGTCGAGTCTCGCCATCGCCCCAGTCGCCCGCCGCGCGTCGCTGCCTTCGCCATTTTCTTCTGTTGCCCGGTCATCGAAGTTTCCTAATTGCTCAGCTGTGTCGGCAGTGCGTGCCCGTGTCCCGTGTGTGCGCGACTGTGATCTCGACGCTGGACGTGAACGATATTTAGCGACGGCAGTGCAACATCCCGTACTGTGAGCGTGTTGGTTTCATGATGGTCTGGAAACTCAAGCGAGCTTGCACTTTTGTGTATGCGTGTTCGGCAAGCAGCTGGTTCGGCACAGTCGGAATTGCGAACGGTAAGTGGTGCTTCTGTGTTCTCAGTTTCGCGTCGCTCAGGTGTGCGGTGTTGCACAGTGTGTCGCGTGGAGAGTACAATAAAAAGCAGAATAGAAAAGCTCTACGCGCACATACGTGTGATGCCTGATGCGCGTTTGAAAAGCTTTTGTGAAGGCACAGGCTTCGCACGGCCAGTCTATCGAAGAGCGCGTACGCCTCAATAAAGACAATTTGTGCTACATAATTTCTTTGCTTGCCATAAAGCGTGAATGCGGCAGCGTGCTTTCAGAGAGGCCGTGGTTATCACTGCGTCATGTGAGCATTAAGTGCTAACTTTTGTTTTCATTAATTCAGTTGTAGTTTGTCAGCTCGCGTGGTTACGATGGTTGCGGTGCTCCGCTGCCGTCCCGAAAGCCGCGGCTTCGATCTCGGCCGCGGTGGTAGCATTTCTATGGAGGAGAAATGCTAAACGCCTGTGTACTCTGCGATAACAGTGCACGTTAAAGAAAAACAGATGGGCGAAACTTCCGGAGCCCTCCTTTGCGGCCTTCACTTTTTAAGAAAAACGCCTATTTTCGTAATTAATTTTCGCTAAAACAGCCCCCTCTATGAGAAATTCGCCCCCCCCCCTTGGCTGCGGGCCTTGCGTACGCTATTCCAAAGCGCCCTAATATTAGTAAGTGGGAATACTTTTCGATAACAGTTTTGCATTGCGCACTTTGTTCGTGTCTAAGACAAAAAAAAACAGCATACCATAGAGTAATTACGTCATTAGGTTGGACTAGAGCGAATAAATTATGCTGCAAAAATATGATTATGGCTATATTATGAGACAGTTGTCTGCTAAGTGACAGCCTGTATGGTGAAGCACGTGCATTTTACGATATTTTCACTTAATTAGTCGCAATTTTGTGACATAATTAGTGACTTCTGGAACTTTCCTGGATTTCATGTTAATATTCTTATCCAGTTGAAGATGTGTGAACTGTGCCAGACTTCTTCAGTCATATCAGTGCAAGTCAGCTCAATGCAGTCCTGATGGCAGAGGGACAATTATTAAAAAAATGTAAATTAAAAAATCGAGGCTGTCCACTGTGGCATGCCTCATAAGTACGTATCTCTATTTTGTCCTGTCTAGCCTAGGATTTTAAATAATGTATTTGGGAGAACTTGCAGTAAGTTTTGAGGATAAATGAATTATTTTTCTAATAGGAGTTGCCTCCACAGAACAACAAGCAACACTGCGCACTAGTTATTGTACCTTGTTCTTTTGCGACTTGTATAAGAACATGGCAACAAAACAACGATAGGCAAGTGAGCCCCGTCTTTCTGTATCATAAAGCTGTGTCTCTCTAGATATTACAAGAATAAAAGTGTGCTGCACACTCATTGCATATCTCACAAGAAAATACTTGGCAGCTTCTTAATTTTGTATTTGTATGTTTTTTTAGAAAACTCCTGCAGTAGAGGAAGTCAAGTTGCTATTTGTAGGATGCAGAAGCATAATGGACTTCTTGAAATCTTTTCAGGAAGACTGAACACTTTTGGCAAAGCGCACCAGTTCTGGCCCACCTGTTTGTCTACAAGACGGTCTCTCCTGCGAACACTCCTGTGCCTTACAGTATACTATACTGATCATCTTGTACATCTCTCAGTATTTAGGATTGTGAGCACTTGGACTTCTGTACTGTGTTATGTACGGTGCTGAGTCCAAACTTTCCATAACAGTGTGCATTTGAAATTTTGCATGACTGGAAAAGATACTGAATGTCAGCGCATTTAATTTAGTAAGCATGATTCTTGACTGTTTTACAGCCGTTATTTATTGCTTGTTCAATTTTTATTCAACCTCATGACATGTCCAGTCCTTGGCTCTAATGTGCCAAAGCCACCACCAGTATTGGTAGGCAATTTTTAATTCAAAGCATGTTATTGCCTAACTCCGAGGTAACATTGCAGTCACGGTATTCGGATTAATTTTCAATGTGGTACTTTTGCATGAGCCATAAAAATTGAGCTAGTGATGGTGACGCGGAACTACTTTTCCGGTTGCATTTGATGGCACTAGCTGGCGTGTAAATATTGTAACCATTGGTCTACTACTTATGCATAATAATACGGGTGAATAGGGTTGTGAAATAATGCCATGTTCCCAAGCTTAACTTTATAAATTTACATTATTTCTTAAAAATATGTGAATAAAGGCGACTGTGTTTACAAACCTTGCCAGGTGGTCCATGGTCGACACCACACGTCTTTATACAAACAAGTGAACTGCACAATCATGTGTAACATGTTTTCATGCCTGAGGGCAAACTAATGCATTATAAAGAAAAATGGTACACCAACATGCCTATTGCACAGTCACATTTTTCAAAAGTGTTGCAAGCCCTTATTCACTTATCGAGTTGCCTTCATGCGTAAGCAGACACCAAGTTCTCTGTGCATCAGGGGCATAGGCAGAAATTTCAAGTAGGGGCCGGTCAGGCAGATGCGGTCAAGTGTCATTTTGGGCTCTGTATGCTATAGCAAAAAAAAATTTCAGAGGGAGGGGGTGGTGTGCCCCCCTATGGCTACGCCACTGTTGTGCATGCCATCTCTTTGGATTGTGCTTGCATACTGACATTGCGAAGTGTATGTGTTGTGCTTTGTGATAAATTTTAGAACTATACTTTCATATTATTTTACTGCTGTGAATTAGTGCTCAGGTTGCATTGTGTATGTTGTTTCATCTGTTCAAAAAATGAGCATAGGTACTGTGGTAGATGAAAATGTATAGTTTTACATTGACGTTGTGGGTTTTATTGTTTTGATTCCAATAAAGTACTACAACCAGCATTTAATGTATCATTTGAAGTTTAAGAATTTATAATGCATTCAAAGAGTCCTGGTGCGTGTAAAAGAAGTTGTTCACGCTCTGACATATAGGTCAGTGGTCCTCAGCCATGGATGTTTCTGGGCCCCTTGTGGAGTGGTGGCAGTGATGAGGGACCTCTTGCAGTAAGAGATAAAGGGGGGGGGGGCTTCTAAATTAGCACAACATACAGCGTGAAGTAGGTGGCAGACGACATTTCTTAGCGCAAAACTCTTCTTCTCTTCTTAATTCCTTTCTTTTCCACTTTTGCGCTAAGAAATGTGGTCTGTGATAGATCGCCAACTCGCCCAACAGGACGTTTTATTGAAATAGGTGCCCTGTGTTTCTCCGTGGCAAAGAATGGTCAAAGTAAAGTGCCACGCCAATTCGATCTCAACAGCTTATCGATAGGTTGTGCGGCTTGCCGCCACATTTCAGCTATTTCTTGCTACGCTGTCTCTTCAAATATGCAAGCCTGGAAAAGCACATGTTGAAAATTGCAGCAAAAGCTTTACAGCCATCTCATGAAGAAGGGAAAGCCTAAGTCAGCTCCGCCTCAGCGCAAAGCCGTTATGCGGTGAAATGTTCAAAAACTTGGAAGGGGTCGTTGTCATTGGACATATTGTTCCTTCAATAAAGACGTATGTGGTTTTTTTTCGATGATGGGTTTCGCGAACCCCCAGAAATGGCGTCGCTGACTCCCCCCCTTTGAGAACCACTGTATGCTACAGATAATGCTTGTCTTCTACCAGATGGGTTGAACCGATGATTCTTGCAAAACATCGTGCAGATAAGCGACAGGCAGTACACGGAAATCAACAGTGATCGAACATGGATGGGTTGATCATTTATCATTAGTCGCATGTCACTTGCAAATTAGTGGACATCGAAGGCGTCCACTAATCGAAGGCGTAATGTCGAAGGCGTCCATTCATTTTAACGGCGGCGTGATACGGAAGAGTAGAGGTTATTTAGTAAAAGGGTAGCTAGTTTCCGAGCATAAAAGCAATAAATACTATGACTCATTCAGAAGCACTGTATGTCGTGCCTCGGCGCGTAAGTGCTCATTGCGCAAATATTCGTCTAACTGCTCAGAGGTGCCGCTGACCCTGCGTGCAGCTCGCAACAGTACCTACACGCGCAATAAATGCACATGCTTGTATAGGTGCATGCTAAAATGACCTTGGAACTCTGAAATCGACGTATGTAACAAAAATATGCGACAGATGATGGTCTTTGAACAGCTGAAACGCGCTACAGATACTTGCAGCTCGCGGCAAATATAACCAAAACTGCTCAACAGCACACGCTCGTAAATACACATACGTGACTTTCGCTACCTCAAGGTACTTGTCACGCTGGTATCAGCAAATGTTTGGGCGAGCAAGATATCCACGATGTATGGTGAACACACAAAAAAACACACATTTATCATTTCTCTTGCGGCGCGACAAACGACGAACGGAAGTCGGAGCTGAAGGTGCTAACGGTGACTTTCGTGAGTTCATGGCGCCGCGCTAACTATTTACTAACCTAATGCACGCGCAAACACACACCGATGATGCAATAAAGGAAGTAGCAAGCTCCGCCCTCTCGTTGCAAAGTAAACCACTTTGTAAATATATAAGGCTGTGAAAAGTCACTGAAGCATGCGGTGGCTTTGTGGTGTAGTGGTTAGAGTGCCTGCTTTCGGTGCTTGTGGTCATGAGTTCGATTCCTGTGTTGTGAGCGATTTGTATGTGTTATCATATGTGTGTGTTTTCATTGATTTCAGTTCTCTAATTCTTCTTCGAGATAAGTGTTACAGAAATAATTCATAAACGGTGTTCGAGTGCCGATAAAAATTTTTTCTCGCAGCCGCTTTAGAGTCGCCTATTCACATGACGCCAGGGGCGTAGCCACGTTAGGGCACACCCGGGCCCGTGCCCCCCCCGAAATTTTTTTTTGCCATAGCATACAGAGCAGAAAATGACAGTCGACCACATCTGCCTGCTCGTCCCCACTACAGATCAAGGAGGTGCCCCCCCCCCCCCCCCGAAAAAAATTTCTGCCTACGCCCCTGCATGACGCCACGCGTCAAGTGGCGCCACCTACGGAGGATAAAAACAACTAAGCAAGACGTAATCTATGTCCTTCGAGATTCTGGGATTGCCCCTCTCTAAGCCTAGAGAATTGATTATTTGAGTATGGCTCTCGAAAGCGGTGCCGAATCGACACGAATGTTTTGCTGTCGAACCTTAAGGACACGAATCTAAAGCAAAAAAACGCCAGGCCTGCGCGGAAAGCGCAGCACAGTCACAGCGAAAGCTGGAAGAGCGGCATTTCTAGAGCCCGTTATAAACTCTCCTGTGGCTACTAATACAGGTACATTAGCAACGTACCCACTACGCAGCAAAGCGTAATTTTTGGGAAGTTGGGAAGCACCCAGCACGACATTATTCGTTGTTCTGCGGAGAAGCGAGGTACCATATGTAGGCGATTACGTGCAGTTTGTTGATGCGGCGGTTGATGACGATGAATAATTATGGTTGCGCCCTTTGTAATGGGTTGGAAGCTTTAAACGACCCACTAGTTACGTAATGCATATTGTGTGACGCCCGGTCGTTATTTAACTGTCCCACTACGCTTTATAACACAGTTTAACCAGAGAAACGTAGAGCGAGAGAGAGAATTGACTTTATTGAGACCCTGAGGAAATGGATCATGGGAGCCTTATGGGCTTCCTTGGCAACCAACAGAAGTGCACTTGCGAGGAACCCACTACGCTATAAATCATTGTAATTTTTGAGAAGTAGGGCAGTAGGCACTGTGCCATTTTTCGTCATTCTACAGACAGCCGTGGTACCTGCTAAACGCATGTAAGGCATTATGCGCACTTTGTTGATGCTGTGCGTGATGACGATGAAGAATTATGGAAGAGCTCTTTGTAATGGGTTGGAAGCATTCAACAACCTACTCGTTGCGCAATTCGCATTGTGTGACGCCTGGTTACAGAATTCGCGTTGTGCGACGCTTGGTGCTTATTCTACTCTTTTACCACGCTATATTGCATATGCTAATGTGGTTCCTTCCCGACATGAAGCCTGTATAGGACCTTTTTGCAAAGCAGTTTCAAGCACCGGCGTGGCTCAGAGGTTGAATACTGGGCTCCCACGCAGAGGGCCCGGGTTCGAACCTCGTTCCATCCTGGAATTTTTTTCTTATTTAGTTTTTTTTCTTATTTCGAGCGATACTGGTTACGGACACCGGCGGCGGCGGCGGCGGCGGCGGCAGCGGCGGCGGCGGCGGCGGCGGCGGCGGACAACTACGGCACCAAAAACGGCCGGTGAAATGATCTCATAACAGCTTTCGCTGTAAAAGAAGCATCAGTTCGGAGCTGACGAGCTACAGAGCGCACGACGGCCACTTGATAGATTCGAGGTGGACGGCAATCGCTTTCGGCAGCGCGGCCATGTTTACCGGGCGCGCGCCTGTGCAATTCAAACCCGGCATTCCGGTACTCGCAAATCATTTTGCGTATAGCGGTGGGCCAGACAGACTGAAATCCTCTAATGAATTGACTAGCACCGGCCGTAATTTGAACGGATTTCTTGCCTACAGGCGTGGATTCTAGCGAGTATTTGACTAATAGTGTAGCGAAACGCTCACTAACATCACACCTGCGTTCAGATCTCTCCCTAAGAGAGCTGGAAGGTTCTGCTTTAATGTACGCGTTTTGGTTCCGAGCGCTCTACGTTTTTTGGTTGCGTGGATGTGTGCGAGTATGAATGTGCCATTTTCTGTGCTCGATTAATTTTATTTCAAAGCTGTTTCAACGTGATAGCTTGACTCCCTCGGAGGAGTGCTTTCACTCTGTCGCACACGGAGTACTGTACTCCATGAGGAGGCGTTGGTTCACTCTCTGTCTAGAGGGAGTTGTTTCACCACGGAAAAAGGAGTGCACAGCGGGACAAGCCAAAACTCTCGCAAAGGGCGTCGGGGCACTCTCTTTGTTCTAAGAGTGTAGCTTTGTCTGCGCGCTCAGCGCTGCGTGATCGGCGTGCTTTCCACGTTTCTTGATTATGCACGTTCATTGCGTGATTCAATCGAGGGCATCTACTGAGACATTTCACGGCCCAGTGCCTTGTCTGACGACGACGGCTACTGTAAAGCACAAGCGTGCGCCTCAGCGGCTGCGTAGCTGAGTTCAAGTCGCCAAATTACGCAACTATGTGATCTTATTGTGTGACGACATTTGTGCAGGTAAGGCAGCCCGGGTGGCGTGTTCACACAGCAGTGATGATGTACGAGAAAAGTTGTCTAATAAGCAAACATGGATTGTGCTACAGGTAGTATCTGCTTTTCTGTGTTGTTTTGTTATACACTTCTAGTAGCTCTATTTGTGTCATTTAAGCCTGGTGTTCTGCGATGTCAGTGCACGCTAAAGAAAACCAGATTCCTAAAATTTCCGGAGCCCCTCCGCTACGGCGTGTCTCATAATCATATCGTCGTTTTGGCACGTAAAACTCCAAATGTTAATATTATCGCGAGGTCATCGCTTGAAGCGATTGTGCAATCGCCTGCCGCCATAAAAATTTGCCTGCTTTTAAAGGCACTGGTCGCCTCGTACAATTTCTGTGAATTAAAGGCAATGGTAATAATGAACTAACGTGCAAAACAACTACAATTCAGTGGACGGGGACGCAGATAGACACAAAACGCTTGCTGCTCAGAAGCGTATGTATCGCCGGTTGCGTCACCATCTACTGTGCTGCGCTCGTTTAATCCATGACAAACAGCATAATTCTTCTATGGTGAGGATTTCAGCCTGGCTGCGCAAGGTCGGGGCGCGTAGCACTTATTTCAGGGGTCTCAAACTCGCTTCAGCTGCAGGGCCGCAGTGGCGAAATTTTTTAGTCTCCCGCAAGGGCAGAGACAGCGAAAAACTGAGAGGGGAAAAGATGGGGAGGGGCGTGAAAAAAATTGTCAGCTAACGTTGCAATTTCAAAGACGGCCTTTTCCATATATCATATTGTTGACGATGGAACGCGTTTATTTGCAGAATGGCCCACGAACCCAACTTCCGAGCGGCACGCGTACCGACCGAACATCGGAGTGACCCGCCCGTGCCTGTGCGCAGCTTGATCTGCCTGCCACGCGTCAGCCTCAGTCATCATCTCACCGGCCTCGCCTTTCATCACTGCCACCTGGAGAGCCGGCGTGGCCGACGGAGGTGAGGTCGCTGGACGTACCGCTTTTCACAAAAGTATACCCTGCACCTGCACCACAATTGTGACGATGGAACGCGTTTATTTACAGAATAGAAAATGAATGCAGATGTACAGCTCGGAGTGAAAAACAGTTCACCGAGCCGCTCGCGAGCAAGTGCAGCCTCGTTCTCATCCTTTTCATCTACTCTCCGATAGCATGTTTAACTATATTTGTCATTTATAAAGGGAATTTGATGTCAGGTTTTGAGAAACATATCGACACTGATACATAGACGGTTTTACGTTAGACACATGGGCGCGGCCACCAAACGCTGTTAAATCAGTTTTTTGTTTATTTTTTAAATAGCGACGGGAATTAAGAAGGTCACGTAACGTCGAATGCACCAACCAAACAGCTTTCATGCGCACTGTAGCACTGTTTGTTTAGTTGTTCAAGATACAAAACAGCAATGTTTACAGCCCAATGCGTGGGCACCAAAAACCACCAGTAAAATAGTCTATAGAAGGACCGAAATCGATACGCCGACAGTGAAGTATCGAGTTTTTGTTTCACGGCTATGTTTAAGTGTATGGTAACCGCATGGGGTGCCTTACGAAAAATGCTTAGATCAGTCTCGCCCGAGTTGCTCACGAACGTATTTATTAAATAAATAAAAGGAAATATGGGACGAGGACAGCAATATGCAGGCTGCAGGCTCGTAGCCGTGGGGGGGGAGGTGGCAGGGCCCCCCCCGAAATTTTGATGACACATTGTGTTTTATCGAAAATAAATCATGAAAATAGGTGTTTTTCTCAAATAGTCAAGGTTTTCAGCAAGTGGCCCCCCCCATAAAAAATTCCAGGCTACGGGCCTGGCAGGCTCGGCCGCTCGCTAGAGATATACGGGCCATATGTTTGAGAACTTTGATTTAGTTCTGCAGAAAACTTACAAGAAGGCAATTGATTTGACTGAATCATATCATGTGCTGGCAGTGCTGGGCAGTATCGAAGATACATGTATCTTAGATACTCTTTGTGTATCTTGTATCTGTATCGCGATACGTCTCGCAAGACGTATCAGTATCAGTATCAGTGTGTATCAGTATCTGTCTCCGATACATTGAAGAATGTATCGTGTATATTAAGATACAAGATACTGCCATCGCAGCGCCACCGTGCGAAACAATAAACGCTGACTGAACTCCCCTTCTCAGTCCGATACTTTTGCCACTAAGCCACCAGAATTAAACTAAAGGCAGTGATATCATTTTATCTTTCCGCCAGAGTTATCAAGCGAAGGCAGGCTATGAGCTCTGAGCGTCCGTCTTGATGGAGTAGAGTCACGTGGCGCTCGTGTCGTCTCTAGAGACAAGCGTGCGAACGTCTTCGCCCAGCCGACCTTTCGTTTTCTCGTTTTTTTTATTTTTGTCAGTGCCATGACACTTGGCTCTTAGCCACTGTCCTGTGCGTGCGGCGTCTTTCGCACAAATTCTGATGCCTCAGTAGTGTCGTTATCGAAGTTTCTGTTGCGTTGTGCTTCGTTACGAAGTCTGAAGAATTAAACAATCGGGTTGCTTTGCGTCTCGTGAATTTCACACTTCGCCGACTTCAAGAACCTCGTGGACGTAAGTTTGGCTTACATGCAATGAGATTGATTTATATGCAAATAAGATTCTAGCATCTATATAACCACCGGTACCGATGCAGCATCTAACAGAACAAACATTCAGCTAACAAAAGCTAACTAGGCGTGGCTCTCTTTCTTTTATTTAATGAGTTATTAAGATCATTATTTGATTGTTAGCACAACCTCTTTCTAAGCTGTCCTTCTTTTCCATCCCATACGTTACCTATGTGTCGCTATTGTTTTTAGAGGCGAAGCTCCTTAGGGTGTGGGTCGTTCCCTTTTGTGTAGTAGTAGTAGTAGTAGTAGTAGTAGTAGTAGTAGTAGTAGTAGTAGTAGTAGTAGTAGTAGTAGTAGTATATATGTAGCCAGCTCTAGTTTGATGAATTGCTCGCTAGATGAGCAATTCACTAGATGTCATAATTTACAAGACATCGTAGTGTTCCTTGATTTAATCACACTAAAAGACATACTTTGCGGGCGATATACTGTCTTGAGCTTTCAACTTTTCGTCTTAATATACATGATAAAGAAATTATTTCTACGAAAAACGCAAAGCACACCTTGAGCAAGATGTTTGGTTTTGGGACGCTTTATGTGCAATAAACGCCGTGCATTGTTCGTGAAGCCGGAGCACTTGCATGATCGCGTTCCGTTGGCTTTCGTTGGGCATGCTACCAACCTCGCGTCGTGGAACGCGAAGAGGAACGCTACGCACGTCGTGTCTTCCCTCTAGCCTTGCCGTTCATTCTCACAGGGCGAGCGGAGAACGCGGTCGCTCTTGGCGCGCTTTCTCTTTCGCTCGGGAGTGGACACGTTCCCTGCATTTCACCGATCACAAGGTGGTGATAATGAAGGGACCACGTAAACCAACGGTACAATAAAAGTTTGATGTTTAATATATACACGGGGTTTAACACTCTTTATATGATGCACTGGGCGAATTTCACGGAAGATTTTCACGGTTTACCGATGATTCCCTCCGGAGCTTCGCCCCAGTCATCATCATTCACCCCGTGGATATGCTGTGATTTTTTCCCGTCTGCGTACTGCAATACGACTTTACCGTGCTTCCAGGATATTCTCTCTGCTTTATTCTTACTTTTAACTCTCTGCGTCATTTCTGCTACTGTTTGTGCACATATATACCACTTGAGTTTACTGTTATGTCAAGGCGATGTGGAGGACAAATATATAATAATATGCGCGTTCCTGGAGTATACAGTAACAAAAATTCTGTTTACTACATAGCAGAATAGCGAAATTGAGTTTGTATTTTAATAACGTAAATTATTAGGAGCCATCTTACAGATGTTGGCAAAGGGACTGCAGAAACATTCTCCGACTGAATGATCCGTTTTCCTCATGAGCATACCAGCGAGTGGTTTTGCGCTATTTTCCATAGGCACTGAATTTTTTGTGGTCTTACCTTAAATGCTTAATTGCCAGAGCTATTAGGAGTTACCTGCCGCGGTGGTCTAGTGGCTATGGTGCTTATCTGCTGACCAGAAGTTCGCAGCGGCCGCATTTCGATGGGGGCAAAATGCTAGAGACCCGTATGCTTACATTTAGGTTTTAGAATCCCAGGCTGTCGAAATTTTCGGAGCCCTCCATTACGGCGTCTCTGATACCGTGGTTTTGGGACCTAAAGCGCAACAATTATTATTAGCTCTTGGGTGTGCCGCCTGTATCGGTTTCTATACTTATTCACTGTGTTTGTACAAAACGGCTTCTCTATATCACCTAAATATACTTGTTTTTCTTTTTATTGCGATATCAATTATCTGGACGCTCTTGGGTGATTTTTGCTGTCGCCGTCGCCGTCATGCCCCAGATATGTATATGTATGTATATATACAAAAAGGCAGAGAGAAAAATAAAGCAGAAGCAGAAA
This sequence comes from Rhipicephalus sanguineus, assembly GCF_013339695.2. Taxonomy (NCBI): domain Eukaryota; kingdom Metazoa; phylum Arthropoda; class Arachnida; order Ixodida; family Ixodidae; genus Rhipicephalus; species Rhipicephalus sanguineus. The sequence goes on along the minus strand of NC_051179.1, from coordinate 85,402,280 downwards.
ATTCCGAAGCGCCCGACAGGGGAATCGAACTAGCGACCCCTCGCTCTATAGCCTGCTTGATTAGACAACTCAACAATGCCCCATGCATGCGCCGACGAAATAACAGCGACCTATTTATATACACCATTTACCGCTGGTGGTAAGGAAATATCGGATGAGCTTGAGCGTGTTTTCTGTCACGCAAGCTCCTAATTTTCTTTGAATGTGAAAACTGCCCTTGAGACGCGCACGACAAAGTGGCCCTTTTCTGTACCCACTCGTGATGTGAAAGAAAAAAAAAAACAAAGAACACCGGGCACGCCTTACATCAGACGCCCCCGTGTGGTAGGAGACGCAGGGGGGTCACTCCAGGCGTCGCAGTTTAAAAGAAAAAGTCATAGTTTTGCCGCAACGGCGAAGAAATGTATGCGATAGCAACAAATTGGAATGTGACGCGAAGAACGGAAAGCAGCTCAAAATTTGAAGCGCGTCGCTCAAGCGCAAAGTACGCACGAAAACAACACACACAAGGCGAGCGCGAACTATCAGGTGTCGCAGTTGTTACTTATTTGTGTTTGACAACGTGCTCGTTTCGCAAACACGGGCGCGGCAGCGAGCGAAGTGACCTTTGTACGCTCTGTAACTTCAGCGCGGACATCGCGGTGAAATCACAAGACATACAACCCCCCTGCTCCCTCCACGAGGCGCACGCAGGCGACCAGGCCCCGTGGGCGAAGTGCACCGAGGCGCGCGCGCGCAACGCTACGTGCGGGGCAATGACCTTTAAAGCGCGCCCCTCGCGCACTTCGCGCCATCTCGCTGGTGAGTAAGAAAGCACGCTGAAGTAAATGGTGTACATAAATAGCCCGCAGTTAGCATATTGAACGACGGTACTCTTCGTGGCCTAGCCGTCTAATGCCGCGCGCTACGGAGCGAGAGGTCGGCCGTTCGAGTCCTCTCGTCGGAAAGTATTTCTGAATTATTTTTTTGTGGCTTATATATATATATATATATATATATATATATATATATATATATATATATATATATATATATATATATATATATATATATATATATATACATACACGGTGTATGACGGCGGCAACGGCGACGGCAAAAACCAGCCGAGACTGTCCATATTTAGGCTTCCTAATTGTTCTTACTGATACTAATCACCAGGTAATTGTGGTTATAAGAGGCAGCATAGTGGGAATAACGGCGGTGTACTGTGGCGCTTTGCGCAACTATACAATACGTCTGAGACAATGCTGGGCTGGCACATGTCCTCTCGTAGACGAAAAATTGTTAAAATTGCGCATTACTGAGCACGTGACGTACGCTTTACGCCAGCAGATAAGTAGAATGTAAAAGTCATTGCAGTTTTATGTTCTCATCGTAAACACGATGCGCAGCAAAGAATGTCGCTGCCAGCGTTCTTACTGCTGTACACCTGTCTGGTGATCCGGCATTGCGAAAACCGTAATTCGTTTACGGGCAAGGTAGAATTCTGCCCAGCGCTATTTGCGCCATCGTGCGGAGGCCGATTAACGTGAGAGTTTGGGCGAGATGGTAGTTCATCGCCTCGTAGCGACTGCCACCAATTTCAATTAGTGGCAAGCAAGAATCACAATCAGCGGAGTGTATAAAGAGCTACCTTGTTAAGCAGCTAAGTTGTTTCGGAATGAAAGTAATATGCCTTGAGCATGAAATACAAAGCTTTTGAGATACTAACAGACATTTCATTCAAACGAAACAAAACTGGTCGTAGTTAATATATTTTAAAGCAAACATTTTTCTGCATAGGCGTTTAGTGGTATTATACAGATGTATAATGATAATTTTGCTAATGTATCGAAGTTTCTTAAGATACAATTGGAATGTATCGTATCGGATACATTCAGTGTTGTGGTACCTTGCATCTGTATCTCAAGTACTTCTTACCCGAGTATCTTGTATCGTATCGCGATACAATTTGAAAGTATCTTTGCCCAGCCCTGTGTGCTGGTAGTAACAGTAAGTGTGCATATAAGTGCAAGCTTAGGGGGAGATGCGGGTCGAAAAACGCGATTTTTTCTAAAATTATACATTTTTAGTTTTCAGCTGTTTTGTTAAGATTGGTATTTCTACTGTTCCGAAAATAAAAATCAAAGTGGAGACTCAACTGGAAATGCGTTAAAATTGCGTCTAAAGAGCACAAGGTGGCTGTTAATCTTGACCGAAAGTGTGACGTCTTCTAGCGCCTCGCGGCCGATAACGCGCGGCCGCTCGCCATTGGGGATCGCATGAGGAGATCTTCAAATAACCACGGTTTCCCGCGCTGCAGAAGCGCAAGAAATTATAAAGAAAGCATGCTTTTGCCGCGCTTTTCGAGCGCTGCGACTGGCTTTTAAATCACGTGGTACGGATCGGGTACCGCCATTGGCCGCTGCACGCCTTGCGTGTTCTGAAGCCTGCTTGCAGGGTCCGTGTTTCATGGAGGTGCACAGCTGAACGTTTCTCTCGCGTATTTATTTTTCACCATGGACGAAGAGAACCGTAGCAAGCGCAGTCACCGCCCAGTGAAGTATCGCTCGGCGAACAAATTTCGAGGACGGCGGCGCAAATCGATGCCAAACACTCGCCGAACGGCAAGTGCGTCTGCTGCCGCGAGGCCTAGCGACGGCGACGGCGATGCTTCCGACAAGCTTGCCGCGGCGGTCGACTATGTCAGTGCCTCTCAAAGAGAAGATCGGACTCTTCGACGACGAAGAAAGAGCGCGGTAGAAAGAGTCTTCTTTGATCGCTGACATAACAGCATTGAACATCCTCGTGATCGGTACAGTGTGTCCAACGTGTCACCGTTCGGGAATACGCGTCCGGTAAGCAGCTTACAAACGCAAAGGCGTCGGTTCTGGAACTACAATGCGAGAACGGCGAGTGTCCCGAAAGTATTCTTTCGATGACGTATACGTTGCGGCGAGTTACTTTGAGCGAGGAGGCCAGCGTAGGGGCGGCGAGTGACGGACCGATCGCAAGCAGAACCTGCGGCAGCGGGAGCTCGCGCAATAGCTACCCTGCTCGAAAGAGCTGTGAAGGAGAAACTTGTGGCACTAGCTAATTTTAGTGGCAGTGGCTATTAGAAAAATAATTTACCTATTTTGTGTGCAATTTTGATCGGATTTCGTTACGTCTTTATAAATAAAAATCCAATTTTAACTTTAAACTTCGTTTTTCAGAAAACACGCATTTTGGGAACTTTTTCAACGTGCCCCTCTTGTTTTTGGTACTTCTGGTGCTCGTATCTGCATGAAAGTTTGGCCAAATTTTCTCTAATGTGTGAGGAGTGCAGTTATCTCCTCGAAATTTCAATATTATGTTATGCATATTAGAAAATTTGCAAGTAAGCATTTACTGGGGTCTGGGTAATATGAACTTCCCATGTCTGAATTTTTCACGTCTAGTAAATATTTTATATGCACTTTCTGGATAGTTTTCTGCACTCTACAGTTCAAATGGAGCAATATTAGCCATGAATTGTAAAAATATATAGAAGTTTAAGGATCGATATAGGGGGGCTACAAGGCCTATGTTTTACACATTTGTCATGGTGCAGAACAAAAAGTATGCAACTTACGAGAAAACTCAATATTTATTTGAAATCAGCATAAAAACCTCTACGAATACCCCATGTCTCATTGCTCTAGGATGAATATTAAAAAAAAGTGTCTTGACCCGCATCTCCCCTTAATTGGAAGTAGTACAGCATGTATATATGAACTATAATTGACAGATGTGTGTGTCAGTTCAACTAAGCTTATTAAGGTAACGTATGCTTTGCTTGTTGCTGTGTTTGCCTGGGAAGAAACGTGTCAATTATTAGTCCTGCCATTACATATATTTGTTTGATGAACCAAACATGTTCTCTCTAATACTAATTTTTTAATAGTGGAGTAGCACCATTGCAAAAGCTTCTTATCACAAACGGCTTGGGCTGTGATGGTGTATCAAGAACATTACTTGATTTTGTGGTACCGTAGTTTCCGCTTCCCTTTGTGCTTTCCTAAAGAAGCATGAAGCCAGAAGTGGGGTCTCATTTGCAGTATTCACAACCAAGATGTATCAATCAGGGAAAGTGATGACAGCGCTGCTTAGTTTATGCACTTATTAATTCAAGAACGTCATTTCTGATATGTTTACATGTTTTCTGATCACAGAATTCTGGACAGTGTGGTTATACTGATTTTGTGGCGTGCCAAGCACTACGAAATTGAACAGACGAAACAAGGGGAATGGATCAAGGGCTAGTTTTTCTTGTTATAGCAACCTACTAAAGCAAATGGACAATGAAGCCAAGGAAGGCATAGGGGAGATTATTTTAGTTTTTAGCTGCAGTGTGGTAATTTTTACATAAACTGAAAGGAATTAAAGTGAATAAAAGAGACACTTGCTCCTGCCAGGGACTGAATCTGTAACCTTTGGATAGTGCGTCTAATGCTCCAATGGAGCTGCGACAGCGGTCATTGTCCCATCCATCCCATTGAGCACCTCAATGTGTAATCCCAACAGTACATGCTAGTGCCACTTTTGGCCATCCTGGCGTCTTGTAGAACTCTGTACGAGCTGGCAGCTGGCCAATGAACCCTTGCATGCTACCTGAAGCCATCAAGTCTACCGGGACGAGGCCCTAGCTATGAAAGGACAAAAGAAACGTAGTGAATTAAGGGCTCATTGAATTGAACAGACACTTGTAGGGCACAGGACGAGCCGTTCATATGAATTGACTTTAGTGCAACAAGTTTTTTTTTGAAGAGTTTAAAACAGGGCTTGTTGGCAAAACATACCCAAAATTTAAAACCACGCAAGAGCAGTAGAGGAGACAGAAAAGCCAACACAGTGCTCAATCTTTGCTGTAACCTCTGGTGTTCTTACACTTCTACTAAGTCTTCAGCTATCTTGAAATCTTCACATTCATGATGTCGTACAATAAGGGTGGCTCGTTACCGTACATTGTGTACATAGAGCATACACTGATCTATTTAATATTGTGATGAGAGTGCTGATGGAGTTTTCTGTGCAAGTTGCTTATTCGGCAAGCTGTATTCTTCATACTTTTTAGTACGCGAGTGTGGGAAAGCTTGACATGTAATGCATAGTTAAAATTGTCTGCGAAAATTCATTACCCCACTAATATTTGCTCTTAATGCATCCTAAGCTCATCATTCATGGGCAGTTTTGGTGTATCAACAGATACCTGTGTTAAGCCATCATGTTTTATATGTACTACTTGTGTACTGTAAGGCCTCTATTGTGTGCAAGTTATGGAATGTTTTGTGGTATTTTTAATGCATGTACCCAGCATAGACGACTGACTGTTCAAGGAACTGAAGCAGTGGACAGCTTGCTGTAAAAGATGGGAGCATTCTTCCTCAGGTCTGGACAAGCCCATATTAAGTGGTAGGTATTGGTTCCTTCTCTACAAATGGGCAGTTCGAGAAGAGTAGCTTGGGCTTGTTGGTACCTAATGCGAGTAAAATAGCGCGCAGTTAGACAGAGTAAGCTGCATGACACAAGCGCTATCAACAGATGAATATTTGAAATAGCAGAGAAATACTTGTGCACAGAAATGTGTGAGGTGAGTGCGCATGTCACAAAGGCATGACTGCAAACTATCTGAGATCGGCACAAAAGATCGGAAGTTCGTTTACAGGCAAGCTAACAAAAGGCGTGCTAACACACCGTGTACCTAACTTCTCAATCATTTTGGCTTCTATTTTATGACGATCTGCATTTTATTTACTGTTCACAATCACGTCAACTTCATCAAATTCAGGCTGACATTCACACGTGCTACAGTTGCATAGCTAGATGACCGTTTTTGTGCTTTTGTACATTGCGACGGTGTTCTCTCAGGCGATCGTTCAGGCATCTAGCGGACTGGCTAATGTAGAACTTTCCATAATGCAGTGGGATCCGATACGCAGCATGCTCAGTGCATCTAACAAACGTATATCTATGTTTCTTTGAGCATGTCGCTAGTAGCTCCTTCCTAGAAACACTACTATTGCAAAGGCTGAAAGGTTTTTGAGGGGCACTAAACACAACAGATACATCAACGCGACCAGAAATCCTCTTGAGATTATGCACAATATCATGCATGTAAAGGGCTACACAACAATGCACGCGATGGTGCGGGCAGATAATTCGTGAAGAAAAACTTCGACCACTGCTGCCTGTTGATTACTCGGATAACCAGCTTTCAGTAAGCGGCCTGTTCTTTAGCGCAAAGACACAAAAGTCTGAATGCCCTCTGCGTGTTATTATATCTTAGAAAGCAGCATGGCAAAAATCGATTTCTAGCTCCTTGCTAGGAAAACTAAATCTGCTGCAGTGTAATGAACCTTTTCAAGAAAGATATTCTACCTCATTGATAATTTCAGAGAGCACCGTGGCAATCAAGCAAAACACAAAGACGGTATTCTAGCTATGCAGTGCGACATGTGGATGTCAGCAGCAATTCGATAAAGTTCATGTGATTGTCAAAAGTAAAAAAGTTAGTCCGTGAGATAATTGAAGCCGAAATGATGTGTGAGCGCGCACTCACCTCACCTGTTTCTGCACATAAGTATTCCTCTGCTATTTCAAATAAACAATTGTTAGCGCTTGTGTCATGCTGCTTACTCCGTCCCTGTGTAAGTGTGCGCTATTTTACTCATCCAACTGAGAAACTTATGGCACTATATGTGAGGAACACTAAGTCAGGAAACAGTATGTAATAGCAAGTGCTTGTCATATTGTTCAAACACACAATGTTGCAATTTGCCTGCGGCATAGTTTGCACCTTCACAGCTCTTTGCAAACAGTCGTGCAGTTTGGCACACTTCACTCTGCTGTTCTGGGTCACAGACAATGTGGCCGGTTGGATCAGAGTGATGTGACATGTACCCAAAAGAAATGTCGTCTGAAGGACACTCATCATTTATGCCTTGAGCTCAAATGAAAAGCCAAGGCTTTTGTACTTCGTTACAGCCTCTACAATGAGATCAAAGATAAATTGAGATCAAAGTACTGTTGAGCAAAGCGCGTCAACTGCGCTTAGAGAAAAAATGGAAGTTTGCCTGGATTTCGCAAGGAAAGATCCTCATGAGGAAGACAGAAACCTCAACTGTGCTGAGAATTGAGAGTGAGAGTGACCTGGCACAAATTGTATAGATTTTCTTTGTTCATGTTCATATCTTCTTGTTGTTCTTCTAAATCGCCATGCCTTTTAGTTTGGATCAAATAGATCAATTAACAAACCACCAAGATGTGTTCTCAGTTTTTCATTGCAATGTGCGCAGTATAAATAAAAATCTTAACTTATTGAGTGCTTACTTATCCCAGCATACTTTTCTTTTCGACTTGATCGCTATTACGGAAACCTGGCTCAAGGATAAAGAAACGCCATTTATACCAGGCTACAAACTTTCCTCTCTGCCAAGGGTTTCAAGGGCACGAGGAGGTGGTGTTGCCTTCTTCATAAAAGAAAGTATTGCTTTTGAAGTTCTTCCTGCCCTTACTATCAGTGATCCTACAATTGAGGCACTTTTTATAAAAATTGAATGTGGTATAACAGTCGGTGTGGTGTACCGGCCTCCCAGTTCTGCTGTTTCAACTTTTATTGAGAAACTTGAATCAGTTATAGAAATCTTAACCTCTAAAAAAAGTAACCGTATTGTAATTGTTGGAGACTTTAATATAGATGTTTCTGGAGATACTAACAATTACACCTTACTTTTGCAATCATATAACATACACAATCTTATAACAGAGCCAACGCGTATCACAGGCAATTCTAGCACTTTAATAGACCATGCGCTAACGAACATCACATCTAACAGATGGGCCGGAACTTACCTAGATCCAATAGCCGATCACATACCCATATTTGTTGCGGTTAAAATCCATGGAAAGATAACCGCGAACATATCTGGTTATGAACCGCAGAAAAAGATTGACTATCGATTAGCTCGTGAGAACTTGCAGCATGTAAACTTCTTTGATACCTATGATACCGACATCAATAAAGAATATACAAACTTCTTTACAGTACTCCAGAGTGCCGTATTGCAGAGCTCCACACACAAGTCCTCGGGTCGATATGTTGCCCCTATATGCCCATGGATGACTCACGACATCCTACGCATACTGAAGGAGAAAGAAAAATGGCATGACAAGTGGAAACGTGCTAAAACCAATAATTATTATCTGACCCAGTTTAAGCGTTTCAGGAACCTGTCGGTATCTCTACTGCGTAAAAGAAAGCAAGAATACTTCTCTTCTCTTATCATTAATGCTCAGGGCAACACTGGTAAAATTTGGAATATTGTAACAGGTGCAGTAGGGCTTCGTTCAGAGCAGCGTATATTGCCTGATGTACTTAACCAGGATACAGCTGAAGAATTTAACGAGTATTTTGTAAATATTGGACCGCAACTAGCAAACCAACTTCCTCAAATCACCGAATGTACGCAGTCTATCCAATCTGTGGTGAACACTATGGTAATTGAAGATATCACAGTGGATGAAATAATAGCAGTTGTTAAAGGGCTAAGACCTAAGGCAGCTGGGCTTGACCAAATACCTGTTAAGCTAATTAAGGACAACATTGACATCTTAGCTGGTCCCCTCCTACACCTATTTAATCACTCCCTTGATTCCGAAATATATCCTTCAGAATTTAAAATAGCAAAAGTAATTCCGATCTATAAGGACGGAGATCGTTCTAATCCATCAAGTTATCGGCCGATTTCGATTACTAGCGTTATCAACACAGTTTTTGAAAAGATACTATCGGTGCACATAAACAAATTCATATCCAAATACAATATACTGAGCCCCCACCAACACGGGTTCAGACCTCAGAAATCTACTTCTTCCGCTGTTTTCACCCTTACGCACCTACTGAATACGGCTCTCCAGCAGAATAAAATTGCGGTCGTTGCCTATCTCGACATTAGAAAGGCCTTCGATACAGTTGACCATCATATATTACTGAACAAGATTAACAATCTAGGGTTGAGGGGCAAAATCCACAACTTGCTCCGAAGCTACCTCAGTAACCGCAAACAGCAAGTAATATTTAAAAATTATACGTCTACTTCACAAACCGTACTAACTGGTGTGCCACAGGGTTCCGTCCTTGGACCCATGCTTTTCTCACTCTACATAAATGATTTCCCTGCAACGCTTGGGCATTCACAGGCTTTGATGTATGCTGACGACACCGCTCTTCTATTTACTGGTGACAGTCTGCTTGATATACAGGATAAAATAAATGCTGAGTTAGAAAATGTTTTTAAGTGGTTCACATCCAATGAGCTGACCCTTAATCTTAGTAAGACTAAGTATACAGTTTTTCATTCCAGGAAGAAAAAACTCAATACTGAAATACTGGATATATCATTACAAGGTATAAAACTACAACAAGTTTTCTCCTATAAATATTTAGGCATTTTCTTAGACTCAGACATGCACTGGAAAACTCACATTAAACACCTTTGTTCCAAGCTTGCTTACGGATGTTATATTCTTCTTAAGGCTCGTGAATGTTTCGAATATCCTGTCCTACGCATTCTGTACTTTTCCTTTATACAAAGTCACATATCTTACTGTATTGATTCATGGGGAAACACCTTTACAACTTACCTTGATCCTGTATTCCGTCTGCAAAAACGGGCATTAAGAATTATCACTTCTACGCGTACTCAATCCAGTACGTACTTGTACAGCTCATTGCATGTGTTGCCAGTGCATGCATTATATGAATTGAAAATTGCTGAGGTCATTCATAGTATTATCGATACCAATGATCCGCTTCCAATTACATTGTTTAAGATCCCGCTACGAAATACAAGAGCTGCAACTAATCAGTGTTTTAATCTGCCTCCATGTCATAATTTGTACGGGAAAAGGCTCGTGGAATTTAACGGCGCACTTATTTGGAATTCTCTGCCCATACATATAAAAGAAGCCCGCAACTTCAGGTCTGCTGTCAGAAAATACTTTTTTGAAAAATACTGTCGATGAGAGTACACTTCATTATATTTACATTCTTGCATAAGTTGTGCGTGTCAATGCTTAAGTTGTGCATGTCATACTCATTGTTATGTATTTGCTTTGTTCGCTCGCGTGCGAGAAGGATAATAGAACACTGATGTTATATTTATATTTGTGTATGAGTTATGTATGGTAATATTACTATTATGTATCACGTCTTCTGTTTCTGTTTGCTCGCGTGCTGCATTTCATACCCTAAGTTGTCTGTGGACCCGGAACTAGCCAATGGCTATGGGTCCAGTAATGCTCTTGTATATTGTAAAGTATTTTGTAAATAAAGAATGAATGAATGAATGAATGAATGAATAGAAATCTCAGACTTCCAGTCACATGCTTTGTGCTGCTTACAAGTTGCTTCTGTGGTCACTTGAACCAATCCTGTCGCTCTCTTGTCATCTTTGAATGACACCAGCTTCTCTTCTGATGAGCTCGTGAACGCAACAACGCTGCTGATAGTGCATTTCATTTTTTTCTAAGGATATATGATATCAATAGCTGCATTAGTAAAGAGAAATGGGCAAAAGCATACCTGAAGGTATGTCTTGCTAATGGCTGCAGCCGACTGCACTTTCATGAGGAACAGGCATTCAAAGATGGGCAAAAAATGTCTCAATAGAATCTGATTTCTTGTATCACTGTCTGTCATTGAGATGCTTTTTTCAGTTGCTTTTTTATCATTTTTTTCACACCTTACTTGTTCAAGTAGGATGCTCAGAACGAATGAAACAAGTGAAAATGCTTTTTCCCCATCAAGCCGTCCAACTAACTTCTTTTCAGCGTGCAGTTCTATTCTTTATAAAGCACTTCAAAAATTTTTCTACTGAACTATACATAATGCAAGCTCCCTCCTTCTCTGAAGCACAGTGTTTAAAGCAAAAGGGCATCTGAACTTCTGTGGATTTTTGTTCTTGGTAGTGCATAATTGCAAACTGCAGTAGTTGCCAAGTCTTAAATATGTGCTGTTCATAACATTCTGACTGCAAATAATTTTTGTTCATTAGCCAACTTTATCACTGCATTGGCTCTATTCGTATTGTTGTATTGTACAGGAACAGGGTGAAATATTTCCTTTTTCTCTCTAAACATTTCAGACGCCACCAATGAAAAACTGTCTGTAAATGCGTCAAATTGATACATCATTTCAAGGCACTGGATATTCTATTGCAACAAAAATAATGTCATAACGCATTATTTATGAAGAGAAGTGGAAATTTTAAGGGCTCGTGTTTTTTTGTTATATACAATATTCATGAACACTAACAGACAATAATGCCAAGGAAAGTATAGGGGGTGTTATTAGTAGTAAATGTAATGTAAATGTGAAGAAAGAAAAGTGGACGAAAAGATAACTGGCCGCGGGAAGGGACCGAACCTGCGACCTTCGAATAACGCTTCCGATGCTCTACCTACTGAGCTACCGCGGCGGCCATCTCTCCGTCCACTTTATGGGGTATATATGCGTATTTAAACGTGGGAGCGTCAGTCAGCGCCGCCAGTAGCCATGACGGCGAGTGTGGAACACTCTTTTTCTGCCTGTTGGCGTTATCTTTTCGTCCACTTTTCTTTCTTCACATTTACATTACATTTACTACAATAAAATCCCCTATACTTTCCTTGGTATTATTGTCTGTTAGTGCTCATTATTATTGCATTAATTTATGTGTGTTATAGTAATTATAATTCAATTGTAATTAAAGATCTATTTATTGTAAAGTCATTCATGCTACGTTCTTGCATTAATAGAATGAAATCTTACGCCAAAAATATAGTGCAAATTTGTTTTTGTGTATGTTCATTTGGAGTGAAGAAAAATTATACTTTTGATGCGGCTCGCGGGAAGGAGCACTTCGAACGACTCGTTGAACAGTGTAGTGCCTTCAGCAAACTGATAATATACAACAGTACACTGCAAAATGAAGTTAAATGAACACAAATTTATTATGCAGCAGGTTCATTTGATCCAAAGCTCAACGTATCTTGTTCAACGTATCTTGATCAGCGCTTCTTGTCATTCCTCCCTGTGTGCGTTGTCTTGCTTTTCGCGCTGCTTACTTCCAAGGTACCACAGAATGTAAAGTGCATTCTGACTTATGCCCGCATGGCAGTTAGATGTTTGTACATATGTGAACGTCGTATATGTCTGTGCACAGGCATGAATGAACAGATTATGTTGCACATTAATGTAACCTGTAATTCTTTAGAGTAAGACAAGGGACCTAGAAATATTATGTTCATGTAAGACAAAGGCATGAGATAGATAGATTCAATTCCTGGAAATGAACAGTGTTCAGTACTGTGATATCAAGGGCAATTCAGTGAATAGTATTAAAATTGTGAGATTACTGAGAAAGACAAAAATATCTTTCGTGACTGCATTTACTAATCCTGATGTAGAAAAACCTTTCTGCTAACTTTGAATTTTGATGTTTATATGTTACCACACTGTGCATGCTGATGGCATGACAACTGCGAAGGGTAAATGTTGGAAAAGCTACAGATATGAGAGCTAGGTAAAAGGTATGCACTAGTGACCTGTTGTATTTTAGAATTGCGTGGTGAATTCCTTGACAAAATGTTCATATTGTTTACTTTTACTTTATTCAAGCATTCTGGTGGGTCAATCGGAAAACATTGAAGCCACATGCCAATTGGCTCTGTATTAATCACAGCTTAAGAGAATTGAAAGGTTCCTTATAAATAAAACATCCTTGTGATGTTTCGAAAGCAGGAACAAATGTGATAATGACTTCATAATTGTATTATGGAACCATAAGGACACAAACAGAATATCCAGACGACACATTTTTGTGCCTTCCAGGGAGATCTTCAATATCAACCTGATGAGAGGCAGCAAATGTGGAAATGGACGCAAGTCAAAGACTGCTGCAGACAGCAAAATAATGAAACTGATACAACGATTGCGCTGAATCACCAAAGATGTAAGTAAACTTTTTTGCTGGTGTTACTTGCTGATGAGCTTAGGAGTGAGTGAGTGAACAACTTTATTGAACGATCCGGCAAAACAAGGAGAGGGGAATGGGGTGGTGGAGACTCTTGCGTGCATGCGAGGGCTCGTTTATATTGTGTCTAACGCTGATGAGCTTGTAATTCCTGCTATATTTTGGTTCCGTAAGTAGGGCCTGATATTCAATAAGGGTGTGCTGAATATATTGGTAGACAAGCCCGAAATGGTGAGTCTGAGGAGATCCATCATAAACATTTTTATTGAAGGAATGTTGAAGGACTTGTTTTTACACAGAACAAGACAACCTTTATGGTAAGTGAAAGCAGTTTTCAGATATACTAACAATATTTGCGGAATTGTGTTGTCGAATTTACTTTCCTTATTCTTAATTCTTTTTCGCTTGCATGCTTCCTCCTATCTCTTTGTCTAAACAAGGGGCACCAGTGCCACCCCGTTTATTGCTCATACTATGAGGGGGTGCTTTGCTTTGTGAAAAGGAACATAAGAGCCCTATGTTAGCTAGAGGCTGTTCTACCAGCTGTAGGTGGTGGTCTGGCATGCGTTCGCCTCCTGGCCATGCCTGGTTATTTTGGCCCCCAGTAGTCGACAGCTTGAGCGGATGTGCTTTCTCATGCAGCAAACTGTGCATTCTAGTCAGCTGTCACTGAGCGTCGGCCACACTCTCGCTAACCTCTTTCATGAATGACTCTGTGTATGTCAGCGGACTGCAGGTTGTCATATTGACATCAGCAGGAAAGCACATACATGGTGCTATTTTCTGTGGCTATGTAACCAGACGATATACAAGAAGGCAGACAGTATTAGCAAACAAAATTGCTTAAGTTGACCAACTCACTCTTCATCAATTTCTCTCATTACTGCAACAGCATACTTTCCGCAATGTAAGAGGCTGCCTCATTCTCGGTTAATTTCTAGGTGCTTTGCCACGTTTGCTGCATTACTAAGCATCCGAGCTCGGGGTCGCCAGGAACAGAAAAAAAAGCCGAGGGCGAGAACAAGTAGGAGGTGTAGTTTATTTTGTTAGCGGTCGTTTTGATCGAGTGCTCGGTTTGATACAAGTTACTCTGAACGAGAGAAACTGTATCTTGGAAGCAGGGCAGAATGTCAGCGTCAGTGCCACAGAATGCAAAATGCTCCTGAGAGGTTGTGTAGCTAGCTTTGCTGCATACTGCAACAATGCAAGGAATAAGCCAGTGGAGAGCAAAGCTACGTCCCCATTAGGATAAACAGGAGTATCTGCGACCTCGATTCCATTGTCAGGTGTTGAATTTCTGGAACTTTACGAGCAGGGACGTGCGTTACTTATGAACTCCAAATGGAAAGTGTTTAATAATGTGTAAGACATTAAGATGTGAGGGAAAGTTGGGCAGCATCGATGTGCCTGCCTTTGAGCGAATGCCTTGGGCTGTTGATGCCGCCTATGACACTCACTCATTGTACATTTCGAGTTAATTTGTGAAAACACCACAGGCAAGGACGATTCGCAACACTGTCCACCTGACACTACTTGGCGTGATGTGGGAGCGGTAACTGAAACTTTGTTTCACAAGCGCACTTTTGGAGTGGCTCATTGTGTACATTTTGATTCGCTTATTTCGTGTTGAATGTGCCTCGTTTTTTGCAGAAAGGCTAAATGTCACAGAACGTGTTTTTATCTCTTCTTTAGCACTTTTAATTTGCAATTTTTGACAAAAACCGACACTCCTTCTCAGCCGGCCTCCGTTCGAATCTGTTCACGGCCATTGCACGTGTCCGACAGCTAGAGCGCAAAATTTGATTTTCACTTTTGCTTTGTTTTCTTGCTTTCAAGATCACCCTTTGCTCGAACAGTTACACATGTCTAATCTCAACATGGTAATCTAGCATTTCAACCGAACTTAACGTCTCCCCTCATGTCTTTACTGTCGACTGCACAGAAGACATTTGGATTTTTTACTGGGAACACTACATTTATTCAATAATGCAGGGGTTTAGGGTACACATGCCCTTTTCTTTTTTTTATGAGATTGGGCGGGCTGTGGATGCATCAAAATTCAAAACCTGCTGCTGTGTGGCTCGTTTGTTTTTGCAAGGTAGATGCAAAATTCAGTTTCGGCACAGATTGCCTTCTTTCATTTGGTTCAAGTGTCCTCATATATATTGTTTCTTCTCTTTTCAGATGAGCCAGAGTGCGAACAGTATACTCGTGCAGTTTCGCAGAATAAACCCCATCTTTATGCGTTCAGAGCAGCTGGATATTCACTGTTTACTTGGCAAGAAGTAGTATGTATGCATGCTTCCTGCCACAGCTATGTGCTGTCCCACACTTTGTGGGAAACACAGTGAATTCTGCGTTTGTTGAGAAATATATGTGCCAAATAGTGCATTTTGTTCCTTTGCAGTCACCAATGCACACAAGTTGACCCCGAACTGTACCTAAAAAGTTTTAATAATGGGTGTTCTGTGGTGAAGAAAGTTATGGTGCCAGTGGCAGCTTCTAGTTTGCTGCGAAAAAATTGTTAGAGAGATGATACACAGGTTAAGCAGAAATGGTGACAAAAATTTTCACTGGATGTTAAATGCAACAGTCATGAGAAAAGACATGCATGTACATGTTGCCCCTGTTCAAACATATATCAGGCTACAAGTGCCATTATATTTGGTCTGCCAAAATAATTGTTCAAGTTGAACAGCAATATCTGTTCTTGGGATTGCCAGACTTTTTGTGACTGGCGTCCAACAATGTTTTCACCAAAGTTTCATCCCGACCAGGCGAGATGTTGTCAGACCCTAGACTTCAAAAAGCCAAACTATGTACGATTAATTTGTATGTGGTGCCAGAACACTTCAATTTTCACTGAAGTAGCAGACACTTGTAGCCTGGCATTTGTTTCAACAGGGGCAATATGTACATGCATCTTTTTGACTGTAGTGCTAAACATCCAGTGGAAATTTTCGTCGCCATCACTGCATATTGCGCTTTTCCTCTCTAACAACTTCTTCGCTGCAAAGTAGCAGCTGCCACTTGCATCAGTTGATAACCATAGCGGTAGGTGCATGTAAAGCACCGAAACTTTCTTAACCACACGGCAACCATTATTACAAATTTTTAAGTACAGTGTGGTGTCAAGTTGTGCACTTTAGTGACTGTAGAGCAACAAAGTGCGCTATTTGGCACATCTCATATTCCTCATTAGTGCGAAATTTCCAAGTCATGACATGCAACATTTTCAAGGAGGCATTACGTACATTTCCAGGACACATTACGTATGACAATCATAAGGTGACATCACGTACAATGTTTCTTCGAGACATAACGTACGACATTTCTAAGAAGACATTACGTACAATGTTTCTAGGAGACAATAGGTACAACATTTCTAGGGAGACTATTTACGGAAATAGCTGTATTTCGGAATCGGAAAAGTGATCGGCAACTGTTTACTTTCAGCTTTTCACGTAAACAAGGGGCAACATTTCTAACAGTGATAGCTGTGTGCCATCGTGGGCTTACGAGGCACGTCGAAAGCACTGGCGTTTAAAGGGTAACTTATGGTACGACGTAACGTTATCTCTCACGTTAGAGTACATACGTCAGTATTATCGAAACTAAGTTGACTTTATGGTGCAATCATGTGAATATCATACGTAACCTTCGTTAAGTATTCCTCCGAGGTCGAGAAATGCTTCAATATAGCTTGATGAATCATAGGAATACAAATGTAATGTTTAATAGACTGCTATAAAAGCGGAACCAACACTGGAACCACATACGTTAATCTGATATGACGCCTGTATCGTAGGAGTGCACATGTAATGTTTATTGCTTTCTTGTAAAATTAGATAGCCAGCACCACAACCACAATTGACTTTGCACCGAAATTAAGCCTGCATGGGCTGTTTTTCCAAACCAATTTAGACCTGGCGTCGCTCTGTGGCAGAATACCTGACTGCCACGCAGAATGCTTGGGTTCGATTCTTGCTAGCATGCTAATTTTTATTATTAAATGCGAAGCATTTCTTTGCAAACCTTTGGCACTTTGAGCGTTTCCATCCATCCATCCATCCATCCATCCATCCATCCGTCCGACCATCCATCCATCCATCCATCCGTCCGTCCGTCCGTCCGTCCGTCCGTCCGTCCGTCCATCCATCCATCCATCCGCCCGCCCGCCCGCCTACGTCTGGGTGTTCTCGTGACCACACCCTTAACTTGGTGTAGACCAAAATTGGCATGGGAGGGTAAGAGGATTTGACGAATATTACTGTCGGGTCATGACATGAATAACGTGTAGATCCTGTCGCGTACATCGTCAAACCCTTTCCTCCAGACACTTGTGGCACATACCCGTTTACCACGGGCCGCGGTGTACGGGTATGCGCCACAGATAATTGACAGTTTATATGTAACCAGGAACGACGAGAAAATCGGTAACTTGATGGAAAGAATGAAAATTAGCATCCCAGCAGGAATTGAACCCAAGCATTCTGCATGGCAATCAGGTATTCTACCACAGAGCCACACCAGATGTACAAACTGGTTTAGAAAAACAGCCTTGGCAGGCGTAATCTCCATGCAACGTCAATTGTGGTTGGGGTGCTGGCTATCTAATTTTGCAAGAAAGCAATAAACACTACATGGTACTCCTACTACGTGTACTTCTACGATACAGGCGTCATATCAGATTAACACCGGTGGTTCCAGTGTTGGCTCCGCTTTTATAGCAGTCTAATAAACATTAAATTTCTATTTCTATGATTCAGCAAGCTATATTGAACCATTGCTCGATCCCGGAGGAATACATTCACGAAATTACGTATGATATTCACATCATCGCACCGTAAAGTGCACTTAGTCCGCCAGAACGACGCAGTGTCCTCTTCATTTCTTACGAGGCTGGGCGATGACCTCTTGCTGACCGAGGATGATGCCAGATTGATTGACAGCCGCTTTGTAGACTAGGCTACGTAGGTCACATACGCCCAAGTAGTCTACGAATACAACAAGTGCCATGCATTGATGTTGGTCTACGTAGCACTATCCAGGCCTAGCAGCCTCGACGGCCTATATTGACAGACAATTTGGCGACGAAATGACCGAGGCATTCACAATTTCCAGCAGCTGTACTATAAATCATGCTTGACTACACATGGATCCCTCGTCATCGCGATCACGACCGGATCCGATAACAAGTAATGACCAGCTGCTGGGGCTCACTGATCACGGTGATGATGACCTCGTTCAAGAACTGTCAAGAACCTCTTCCACACATGAACACGGGTTCGTGAGACGTGCGTGCGTTCTCCATCATAAGGGACAAGTATAATAAGCACTACATATCAGCTTACCGCTTCTGGTGTTGGTACTACCCACGTTGCCGTTGGCAGCGTTACCCAACTGTAAGAACTGGTTCTAGAACACATATGCGGCTCTTCAACATATATGTGTGCGTATAAAATTTATACTAATCTTTAGCGTCATTTTGTAATGTTTCGCTCAGTAAAAAAATTACGCCACACTCACCTTCCCGCCGCATGCTTCGCATAACATCGAATCCCACGGTACGTGGGATCTGCCGAATTTTTTTCCATTGGTCGGGTGAACGCTGCCGATGTCGGTTTCTCTTAACGCTGTCGCATTTAAATGACCAATATCTGTTTTCGCGGTTTCTTTGTTAGATACAAGCTGTCGATCAACTGTGGCGCATACTCGTATACCGCAGCCCGTGGTGAACGGGTATGTGTCACACGTGTCTGGAGGAAAGGGTTTGACGACCCACGCGACAAGAGTTTCACGTTATTCATGTCATGACCCGACAGTCATATTCGTCAAATCCTCTTACCCACCCATGCCAATTTTGGTCTACACAGAGTTAAGGAGGCGATCATGAGAGCACCCGACGTAGGCGGCTAGATAGATAGATACGCAGGTAGAAACTCTCAAAGGGCGAAAGGTTCGCTAAGAAAGGCTTCGCATTCAAAACATTTACTCATTCTGCGACGGTGTCTCCTCCCATCTTCGCTACGTATAGATTTCGCATGGTATTTCTGCTTAATACTTAAAATACGAGCGCGTAACTTGAACAGGCACTTCGAAAGACAAGGGCAAGCGCAGTCGCGAGCGTCTTCCGAAGATCCTGTTTAACTTACGCGCTCTTATTTTAAGTATAATGGATCACCAATCCGCCCAATCAGCCATTTTAGCAAGTTACATTTGTGCTTGCTTATGGTCCCTGCGTGTGTGCCGTACTGCGGCATGGCTCGACGCACCCATTGGTTGCTCCAAAGCTTGCTCAGAAATGCAGGAACCGCAGCGTATGTGCTTAAACTAATATTGTAATGTGCTCGTGCTTTACAGCCTCCGGTGTTTGCGGTCGCTTTGACGAACGAGCCGCGTACGAGGTCGCCATTCTTTTCGCCGCTCCAATGCACCTCCTTCGTCCACTGTCAACAAAAATAAGTGAACATGCACAACCACCCCGCTAGCGACACCATTTGCCTGCAAAAAGCGCGAGTCCCGAAGAAAACAGAAAACACGTGTTTCGAAGCGCCGCTGACGCCTTCTTGTCTTTAGACCTATGAGTGAGCATTGTCCCTACGTTTCGGAATACATACGGTTCCTCCTTTAGAATTCGAGGGAGGGAGACACACGAAGAGAGCTTCTTTTCTTGTTCGGCTTGGATGAAAGGGTGCGTCAGGAGGCGGCGGTGCTCGTCAGCGAGAAAACACAGCAATGCGAGGGTGGGCCTTAACCGGTGGGAGTGAGTTGAAGAGTAAAACGGGGTGGGGAGCTTCTCTGACGTGTGGCAGTGTCGAGGTTGACTGCGAGATGAGAAACGGATACTTGGAGTGCCGGGCTGTGTGAAGCTGTATGCAAGAATCTCTTACTTTTTCTTTTTTGTTCCGCTCTGCGAAGGGAGGAGTAAATACCCTATGTGCTATAGGTTGCCTTGAGCGTGGTTCACGCTTGGTGTCGCTTGTATCTGCCAGCATTCATTTCCTTTAATTGGTTTCAGCTGCGAGGACTACAGTTTCAAGGAAATGATTCGGCGGTCTGCGTCTTTGCAAAATTGGGGGCGTCTTTTCCGTCTTTGTTACAAGGTTTCAGTTGCGCTGATGGAGCTGGCGTCGCAGTCAGTAAAGCGGTTTTGTAAAAGATGGGGTTCGCTCTTTCGGTGGCGGGTCTTTGAGAACAGGCAGAGAATGTGCTGTGTTCGTAATGCTGAAAACATGTTCACGAACCGGACGTCCCCATCCTCGGCTGCGAGCCACGCGCTCGGAGGAGTGGAGCGTCAGCAAGAACGTTGTTGTTTCTTTTTTCTGCAGCCAAGTACGCCGGCGGCTCTTCGAACATGTGCATGGTTTCTATTTGAAGCCGCGCGCGCGGCATCGTTTGGGGTTTCGAACTGGCCTCGGCCAGGGGCTTTATTCCTCCCGTTTCGGGCTGCACTTGTGTATGGCGCAAGGGGACGGGCCACTCGCGTTCTTACTGTCACGTGACTCAGCCTCCCCTGGATCGGTCCGTCGTCGGAGTCGACCCTGGATCGGTCCGACGTCGGAGTCGACCCTGGATCGGTCCGACGTCGGAGTTCACCAACCCTTTCTTGTTCATCGTCCAGGTGAGGAAAGACTACGGCAAATCATTCCGTAGTAACAATACCTGCCTGCTATTGCTGCCGTGCCCACGGCCCCTTGTAGATGTGCTCTTATTCATTCGTTTCTCGTTAAGATTTCTTCTGTTACTGGGGGGCGATGTTGAATCAAACCCCGGCCCCGGAGACTCCGTACTTGCCGATCAACTAAAGGCTATAGCGGACGATATCCGAGAAATCAAAGCAGAAAAATCTATCACAAATCAGAAATTAAGTGCAATTGACAGGAAACTTGAGAAACTAACAGGTCTTGAAAAACAAGTCTCCGCTTGCACAAAAAGAGTAGTTGAGCTCGAGAAAAATCTGGCAGCCATGACAAAAAAAATTGACGAACTGGAAAATAGAAGTCGTCGTTCTAACATCATTGTGTACGGAATCCAAGAAGAACCGAATGAAACAACTGAAACGTTGCTTCGAACTACCAAAGAACGCGTCCTCGAAGGCTTGCTGGGCCTTGACATTACAGGAATTGAGAGGATTCACCGACTTGGAAAACTAGTCAAAGAGAATCCCACAAAAAGCAGACCCGTAATCCCAAAACTTCTTGATTACCGGGATAAGGTCAGCATCCTGAAAGAATGCTTCAAATTAAAAGGTTCTGGCTTTTCTATCAGCGAAGATTATTCCCATGCTGTACGTGACGTCAGGAAGAAGCTCTGGAATCGAACAAAAGAAAATCGCGATCGTAAAGAGAAAGTAATGCTAACATACGATAAGGTGCGTATAAATGGGCGACTGTTTGCCTGGGACGAAGAGCGAAATGATATTGTTGAAATGAAAACAAAAAACGCAACACCTTTAACCGAACCCCGAGTCACCAGAAGCAAAAAATAATAACGCTTCTTAACTTCAACGCACGTAGCCTGGTAAATAAAGCACCTGAACTTGAAGCTACTTTACTAGCCTTAGAACCTCACGTCGTAACCATCACTGAGACTTGGTTGCACTCTGGTATTTCTGATCATGAAGTTGTACCACCTGGCTACACGGTTATCCGTAGAGATAGACAATCAAGAGGTGGGGGTGTGGCTATTCTTCTTAAACAAGATATAATATATTCCGTTCTGCCCGAAGTCTCCGGTGTTGAGGCTGTGTGGTGCAAGATACACTTAACCGATGGCGTTGTCCTTGTCGGAGCCGTCTACAGGCCTCCAAATAGCGATACAATGTATCTAGACCCGTTATTTGACTACATGCTTAGGCATGCTTCCTGTGGTAGGATTATTATGGCCGGAGATTTTAACCTCCCCGACGTAAACTGGAGCCGTCTTAACCCTGGAACAACCATTACCAACCAGATGACAGATTTCATGTTTACTTTCAACCTTACTCAGATTGTTGACGCGCCGACTCGTTTTCATAACCACAGCAGCTCAATATTAGACCTAATTTTTGTTAGCGACCACTTTCTAAGCAGCAACACCTCAATAGAAAGCCTTCACGGTCTGTCAGATCATGATTTAATATTGTGTAAACTGCCCCTAGCTGGTCTTGTTCGTCCACATAGTACTGAAAAACGCATCCTTGTTTTCAACAGAGCTAACGATGACGCTATCATGACTTATCTTGTTCACGAATACGATGATTTCGCCAATGTATGTTTTGATAAACAGTCAAACATTGATAGGATCTGGTCGCACTTCAAAGAAATCATCCATTATTGCATCAGCAATTTCGTTCCCACGGTCAAGAAAAGTACGAACAAACAAAATTTCTGGATAACGCGAGAGATTATTCATATAAAACGAAAGATTAAGAGACTTAGAAAGCACAGTAAAAATCGTATTAACCATAACTACCGATCTCGCCTCGATGCTTTAAACACTGAGCTTAAGAATGCAACAAGATGTGCAAAACAACAGTTTTGCAGTACTACCTTGCATACCTTTATTAAAACCTCGCCAAGCAAATTTTGGCGGTACCTGAAGACGAAGCAAAAATCAAGTGCCCCAATGGTAGCCGCAGACGGGAAAGCTAAAGTAGACTCTTTTAATAAATACTTTCAGTCCGTCTTCACTGTTGACAGTAAAGAAAACAACCATGGTAGCCAGACTTTCATGCCATCATTTGAACACGAAAAACTGACCAGTAGCCCTATAATTTCTGAGGAGGGAGTGCTATCTTCGCTTCTGAACCTTGACGGAAAGAAAAGCAGTGGTCCGGACAACATTCCTAATGATTTTTTGAAACGCTACGCTGTACCCTGTAGCAAATATCTTTGTCTGATATATCAGAAATCAATTGAAGAATGTCGAATTCCCTCAGATTGGAAAATTGCTAAGATAATTCCCGTTCACAAGTCAGGTGATAAACAATGCCCAAACAACTACCGGCCTATCTCTCTAACATGTACAAGCGGTAAAATTCTCGAGCATATTATCTTGAAATTTCTAACTCAATATGTCGAAGACAACGATCTTCTCCACCCTTGCCAGCACGGCTTTAGAAACGGACTATCCACTGTTACGCAGCTTGTCGAAATTGTACACGATCTTGCACAGGGTATCAACAATCAGTCCCAAATTGACATAATTTTTCTTGATTTCTCTAAAGCGTTCGACCGTGTATCACACCGGAAACTGGTCTACAAACTTGAGCATCTAATTGGTAATGGACCTGTCACGAAATGGATCGCCCATTTTTTAGCTGACCGCTGCCAATATGTACAACTTGAGGGACACACCTCTGATGTTATTCCCGTACTATCCGGGGTTCCCCAGGGTTCCGTGCTGGCCCCACTTCTGTTTTTACTCTTTATTAATGATATAACCAACCAGTGTGAAGTCAAAATGAGATTATTTGCAGATGACTGCGTGCTCTACCACGAAGTCAAACAGATTTCTGATCAAATTAAACTTAAAAGTGCCTTAAACAGTGTATTCCAGTGGTGTCATGATTGGAGCATGACCATTAACAAAGAAAAAACCGTTTCCATGTCAGTTACTAAGAAAAAAATTCCGCTCAAATTCACTTATGGTTCCGACAGCCCTGCACTGCGTTCTGTTAACGAATACCGTTATCTGGGTATTTACATCACATCCGATCTGAACTGGACAACGCACGTCCAGCAAGTAACAAAAAAAGCCATGAACAAGCTCTTCTTTCTTAAACGTGCCTTGAAAGACTCACCCCCCGAGATAAAACTTCTGTCTTATCTTTCCCTTATACGTCCGATATTGGAATATGCGAACATTGTCTGGTCCCCGTACACGTCTACCTGCATATCAACACTGGAAAGGGTGCAGCGCAAAGCAGCACGATTTATCTACAACCGGCACCGGCGCACAGATTCACCTACTGAATTATTGCGACGCGCAGGGCTCGCTACTTTATCCAGTAGATCGAAACTCCATCGTCTAAAGTTTATCTACTTACTTTTGCACAACTCATTTAGGATTAAAGCATCAGACCACATCAATATAAGCCAGTCTAGAATTACTCGAAACAAACACCCACTCACTCTTGAAGAATTCCTTTGCAACAACAACACTTTCTTTTATTCCTTTTTTCCGTTATCCGTGCGTGAGTAGAATGCGCTAGACGCATCTACGGTGTTGCAAACGACAGTACAAAAATTTCTAGAACTTGCCGAGCTGTCCATTGCAACACCGATCTAGATGCTTGACATTGCCAGATTGATTTACAAATAGTTTCCTGCTTGCTTGTTGCTTTATCCTATGCCTGTAACATAAGATGAATACTACGATGATGTAACCTCAGTGAATATATTGTAACCTAAGTATATTTCTGTGTTTAGCATGTATGCCATCAGACATTTGTCAAGACATTTATGTATGAATTGTACAGATTTATGCGATTCCGTCTTCATCTACATTTTCACTGTAACACTTTTGTGTGTTTGCTGTTTTTCTCTAAATGTACCCACTCCTGTAAAAACCCCATTTGGGGTTGACAGTATACTAAAATAAATAAATAAATAAATAAATAAATAAATAAATAAATAAATAAATAAATAAATAAATAAATAAACGAGTGACGGTTTCGCTGGCGCCTCCGATAGTGGGGAGTGATGCATTTCTGTCAGGGTGTTGATTGGGAGAGGCCTGCCGCTGGATTTCTCAGCTTGCGTCGTTGTGATTTTAGAAGTGAATTGCTTTCTGAATAAAATAATTTGGGAAGCCGTTTTTGACGAGTTTCTTGAATATAATGTGTTTTTCTTGTGTTTATTTTTTCAAGTTGTGTGCTGCAGTGCGTTCAGGCGCTTCGCATTGATGTCTTTCCTACGGATGAATTGCGGATTTTCGGGTGGTCTGAAGTGAACTAAAATATCGACTTGTGTAGGTGTGATTGGACAGTTTTATTTTCAGGTTACGAGAACGTCCAGAAACGAGAGGGAGTCTTCTGTTTCAAGGGTGAACTGAATACTTGTTCGATAAATTTAGATGAGAGAATAATTGTGACCTAATTTTGACTTAATTATGTCTCGACGCTCAAATGAGAGTCGTTGAGATGTATCTGAGAAATATTCTTGGCTGCGGTTGGAATGATATAAAGCCCCAACCGCATGCACGCGATTGTCGAGCGACGGCGACGAGCGACAGCGACAAACGGGCTCCGTCGCGATGTCGCGTCGCGACGGGAGCACCCACATGTTCGCGACAAAGTGTCATGGTTGCTAGATTTAAAACTATTGCGTGCACGTAGGTAAATTGAAAAAAAGAATCACAGAGTAGATGAATGGCAGCATGTCAAATTTATTATTGACTTGTGTGAGATAAGGAAGTCACAGCAGCGTTACGGGATTTTCTTTTTTTTTGCAATGTTTTGTTTAACTGCGACTGTAGTATCTGCTGTGACCTCGAGGGGGCGCCCGGAAGCGCACGCTATCTATCTGCTACGCATCTACGATCTACGACGTCTACGATGCTACGACGCACTTTAAACTGCGTCATTTTAGCGATGTTTTAGGGTTAATGTACGAGTTGTGTTACGGCCATGGAACGTAGAAAAAAAGCCGCAGCGCTACGACTGATGCTCATCCTCAAGCAGCGGCAGATGAGTGCCCGTGAACACTGGGTGCGGCCTGTTTGGGTAAATCGCGCCCGAGAAAGCGAGTTCTTCACGGCGGTAAGTTGACCGGCGCTATCAAAGGATTCGAGCGGTGGAATTGACCTGTTTACTGTATTACAGGTGGAGAAAATGAAAAACGGAGACGCGACGCTTTTCCAGAAGTACTACCGTATGACGCCACACACATTCGACAAACTACACAGCATGGTGAAGTTTGGACTCACGAGAGAGTGGCTGTGCAGAGAACCGATAACCTCCGGTGAACGGCTCGCGATTTGTCTGCGGTGAGTACGACTTTTTCTACCTGTCAATTTTTTTTGTCAGTTATTCGAATTGCAGTGTTGACGGCGGCGTCATTGGTAATGAGCGTAAATATATGAGCCGCAGGGCGTGCGCTCTTTGGCTTTCATTGCGGCACGATTTAGGTCAGGTCTCTACCGAGAAGCGAAGGCAGGCGAGCGATTGGGAAGGCGATACTCGCTCGTACTGTGGACACACAAAACACTGTTTTCATAAAAGTGCTGTTGAAGAGGGCGGAAACCTTTACCTCTAATAGTAAGGTATGTCGTGTGTGTGTGTGTGTGTGTGTGTGTGTGTGTGTGTGTGTGTGTGTGTGTGTGTGTGTGTGTGTGTGTGTGTGCGTGCGTGCGTGCGTGCGTGCGTGCGTGCGGATATCGCTATCGCGTTACTCAACATGCAAAAAAATTTTAAAGAACGAGCGCGTTATTCTCTCCTGGCGTTTCTCGTCTTTCTGGCGCACTTCGTGACGCAAGAACTGTGAATCACGTCCCTCATTACGGTACATACTCTCGGTTTAGTCCATATACGCGAAATATCAGTTGTGAATTATCCCCTACACTGCTTTGCCATACAGGCGCCCACCAGTTCTTCCTTGTCTCGCATGACTATCGTATGCGATCATCTGATTTCACTTCATTTTGTTTGTTTCCGACTGCGCAAGTGAAGATAGGAGCGTGCAGCCGTCAAGCGTGAAGTCCTGATAGGCTCAGTTGTTAGTGCTAACATAGTACAGGTGCTTTTAAGAAACAATGGGCGAGGAGAACATATCGCCTGTAGGAAGGGCAGCGAAGTCGAGAAACCACTCCCTCGTCTTTGAATGCAGGGTGGTTAGGGGCCCTTTAAGGGTGCCCCAATTTTTAAGCACGCTTTCAGGAATTTACTGTTATGTGGCAGTGGCATGTTTTCTTTTTCTCGTTTTTTGTTTAAAAAATTCACTCCATTATACATTTCAGTTGTAACCCCAATCGTTTTGTTCTCTGTATGCTATTCTGAAAACGCCTTCTCACGCACCCTGCATCTGCCCTAGACTAGCGGCTACCTACATGCAGTCGCTGCAGCCTGTCATTACATCTCTTTCAGGTACCTGGCCTCAGGAATGGCCATACCCGATGTGGCCATGGCCTTCCGAGTAGGCATAGAGACTGCCAGAGTAGCAATTCACTGCACGTGCCGCATGTTGTGGGATGTGCTTTCTCCCTTGTACATGAAGGTAGGTGAATGTTGTCAGAAATTAAGACCACGTTGCATGAAATGTGCCACCTTCGTCATGTGACGTAGTGCTAACAAAAGTCGTGCAGACCCACCTTAAACGCATCATGTCTAACAGGAATGCTTGAAGGCTTAATATAATTGGCTAACTGTATGTTGCACTACTGTTATGTTTCATCTACATGCTTACATTTCTTTTCCCTTTTTCTTTTTTCCCCCTAATCCATCCCTAAATATAGTGTGTCAAGCTGGAGTGAATCCAGTTAATCTCCTTGCCTTTCCTGCATTCTTTCTCCATCTCTCTCTCTGCACAAACAATGTCTCACCTCAGCTGAACAGAATCTGTACAACCGCTCTAATATTTATTTGTAATGTCGTAGAAAAGCTTTCCTGCACACTCTCAATATTCATACTGTAGCCTTGTACGAACGGCTCGGTGTTTTTGCATGTGTATTTTAGAAAAATGGGCGCAAGCCTCGTTCAGCATTATGTATTGGCTACGACCTTGCTAGTTGAGACTGCTTTAGTAGCCATCACTATAGCATGCATTTTAAATGTTGAAATTGGTAGTGATGATCTGGTACCACACAAAGGCCAGTATGTATTATATATGTATGGCTGAAACAGCATGACATTGTTATAAAGAAATGTACCTAGTTCATGTATCAAAAAAACACACGTGCTATAAAGCACCTCCATCTGCCCGTTACTATTGCATATGCACATGTCCAATATCGTGTCCTCAATGTTTTCGAGCAATGGGCGCGCTGTACAGGCTCCACAATTTTTTGACAAGACTCTCTACGCTTTTGCAGCCGCCAACCGGAGCTGAGTGGCACGAGATAGCTTCAGGTTTCTGGCAACGCTGGCAATTCCCCAACTGCCTGGGGGCAGTCGATGGAAAACATGTTCAAATCAAGTGCCCGAGGAAATCGGGAAGCTTGTACTTCAACTACAAGGTAAGACGTCTGCTGCACACAGACATACATGCAAAGCTCAGCTTTAATTTATCGGCAGAGGGAATGGTTTTGTTATGACACTAGCATGTAAAATGTTTTTCAAGGAGCACGGAACAATTTGGCCCCAGCTGCCAGAAGTTCAGCGTTTCCTCAGATGGGACGAAACCCTAAAAAGGGAGTAATGTTTCAAGTGAAGAGTTTCATGGTATATTGGATACAGAATCCCTTATGCATTCCCCTAAGATGCCTCGAAGGCGAAAGCCTTTTTTTTCTTGAATCGATGTATTCATCGTCCTCCACCCCCCTCCAAAAGCATCCTGCACTGACGTGGTATTGCACTGCCTCCAGTATCATAGGCATCGCAAGCTTTCTGCACCTCACCTGTTTATGCACTGCCTCCGTGATCTGCCCACCGGTCATGGAGGCAGTGCAAAGTAAAATGTAATCTGTATATTGGTCACGGAGGCAGTGCAAAGTGATAATGTCGT
Organism: Rhipicephalus sanguineus; assembly: GCF_013339695.2. Classification (NCBI taxonomy): domain Eukaryota; kingdom Metazoa; phylum Arthropoda; class Arachnida; order Ixodida; family Ixodidae; genus Rhipicephalus; species Rhipicephalus sanguineus. The sequence continues at coordinate 85,373,620 of NC_051179.1, read as the reverse complement.
AATGACGTCTAGTAATGTGAAGTCAAAGTGACATCACGATATCGTTACAAATCTTGATGATCTTGCATCACTCTGGTTGACGCCGACCGTCAATTTTCGTGTTTGATGAGGCAAGTAAGGCTTTCGCTTGATTAATTGAATGGGGTATTTCAGAGAGCATGATGTTTTCTTGTTGGTGTGTGCCAAGATGGCACACACCAACAACAGGGGTCATTCCATGCCAAATCATCCAGCGTTTTTCCAACCATCACAAATATGGCTGAAAAAATTTCCACATTGTTCTTGAAGTTCGAAACTTGTTCTGCTCGTTTATTTGTGTTGGCAAAAATTTCCCAGACTATATGTGAAAATCTGTAGTTTTGCGCCGACTGAGCTAAAGGGCATCAAACAATTTTTTTGAAAGGACGTTTATGGGATGCACTCGATAAAAGGGTATTTCCGGCAAGCTAATGAAGTGATGTAACTGTAAAAATAATGATATATATATATATATATATATATATATATATATATATATATATATATATCGATTCTTCGAGCGCTTTTCGCACGAGCAAAATTGAATAAAGTTGCGAAGTTTGATATTTTTTTCCAAGAACAAGGCAAACTCAAACGGTAGAAATGAATTATGCACTGGTGGCCTGTTCGACGTACTACAAAAGAAAAAATAATTTAGTTCCTGAAGGTGTAGCAGATAGTCGGAAAAAAATTGCGAATTTCACTTTTTTTCCTATTCACGAATGTAATGCAGGCCATGTTTGGCCCTATGTATGAGTGGGTGTAAATAATATGAAAGAAATAGCTACAGAGAGTAAATAATTAAAACGAACTCACTCGTAATGTTCACAGCATCTGTAAGACAGATGTTTAGGTTGAAAAATGCACCGAAAGAGCATTACCTTGTACCAAAGTACAACAGGTGTCTCTATTACGCAACTCTTTAGAGTTCATTAAAATATGTACATGACCAACATGGTATTGATATCATTCGGGAATTTTCAATGAAACTATCAACCACAGGCATTGATTGCTTCCGAAAATTGCAGCACACGTCACATTGTTCTTTTATTATTTTTTAAAAGTGGTAAATGTCACCACAAGTTAATTTGTATTGCTCTTAAGTGACACTCTACTACCTGCTAATTTATCAATGCTTGAACACGAATGTGAAACGTGCACATATGTCTCCAATAAGAAATTCAATTGCTTTGGTGAGTGTGTTAACATTGGTCATGCTTTGAATGGGCATTTCTCTTGCACAGGAAACAGAATGCAGTGACAGCCTATTTTGTACAATAGTAATCCTTTTTCCATTTCGTGCCATTTGCAGAAAACCTTTTCGATTGTCCTCATGGCTGTTGCGGACAGCCAATACCTGTTCAGGCTCATAGACGTCGGCGCCCCTGGAAGATTCAGCGATGGTGGTGTGTTCAAGGACTCTCCCATTGGAAAGCGACTGGAGCAGGGAAAGCTCGGCTTGCCCAGGGCTGCGTCGCTGCCAGATTCATCCAAAAGTTGCCCTCATGTGTTCGTTGGAGACGAGGCATTTCAACTTCGGCCTGACTTCATGAAACCTTTGTCAGGCAGCCGGACCGACCCAAAGGACATCATTTTCAACTATCGTCTCAGCCGTGCAAGGTAAAAATTTTAAGATGAAAAATGCGTTGCAGTAGAATGTTGAGTGCGTGTATTTCAATTCGTTTATGGAATTTGCTAGGGCGAAAACGCATAATGTCGACAATACGCACAGGACCTTACACAACCACTGTACACTTAACCTATCAGTATGGTAAGCCCTGCGGAAGACACGTATATTGTGGATCTGGGAGAAAGGTGTCGGTTAAGGCGAATCACTTGTCTTCATATGTTCAGATTTGAGGAACCAACAGGTAGCAGAAAAATTGTCAAGTGACACCACACTGAGGCTACTGGAAGCACAGGTTTCTTTGTGCTATTTTAGGAGAATGAGATGGTGTAGTGATCACTATAAAGATGTGCTGCTCGTTGTTTTTATACGTGGACTTGGTTGCATTTATCTTCTATGGTAAACTGTATGAAAAAAAGTTTACTTTAGATTTGTCGTATAATTTCACCTACACAGCAACGACAATTAAATTTTAGGAATGTATTTCAGGCCAAGGTATTGAGCTCTTTGAATCGCAAGTCCGCACTGCGTAACATGAGTGTTATAAAATTTTGATTTTTCGTGTTTCTGGGCTCGTGTCTTTTTACAGACGGTGCATCGAAAATGCGTTTGGCATTCTCACAGCGAGGTGGCGGATCTATCACAGGGTGATCGACCTTAAACCTGAAAATGTTGACTATGTCATCAAGGCGACTTGTGTGCTGCATAACTTCTTGTGCCTGGAGTGTGGCGGTGGAGAGTACTACTGCCCAGTGGGTTATGCCGACTCTGAGGACACTTTTGGGAATCTTCGTGGGGGTGCATGGAGGGAAGACATTGGAGCTCAACGAATGTTTCCCTTACAAGGCGCGCGAGCTCGGAAGTGCTCACGGCGTGCAAGCGATGTTCGCTCTTCCTTCATCGATTTTTTTTCAAATGAAGGGCAAGTACCGTGGCAGTGGAAACTGGCAGGACTACGGTGAACAGTGTGCACATAAATGATGTTCATGTACATTTCCAATATGAATACAGCTCAAGTACTTCCGAGCTAGATTATTCTGACACACTGCAGTGCAAAAAAAAAAGCACAGGACTCAAAACACGTACAGAACACAAACGATGACACAGCTGCCGTAGGTCGGCAAAAAAAGGTGGAGCTCACTCAAGAAATATATTTTGTACGTTGCGCTCACTAGGACTTGGACTCTCCAAAATTTTCCTGAACCGGATTCACTTGGACTTACACTCACTGAAGTTTTTCTCAGCTGAACTCGCTCTGACTCGCGGCACAACCTGAGTCTGTGTGAGTCGACTCATGAGTGAGTTTGTCAACATATAATCGGAGGTAATGCTCAGTGCTTGTTGTCGCTGCAGTGTCTCGGAGATATTTAAGAAGCTCAACTTGCCATCTGCATTATGTAATGCATACTTTCGTCTTCCGTGCTCTGCCTGAGTGAGGGGTCCATGTTTAATAACTCCAAGAAGTGTGTGCTTTCAGATACCCGAACTGACCCTCTGATGAAAAAAAGATTATTTGAAGTGTACAGTGATTATTAGGTACCATTCTCTGCAGCCAAAACGTTACGTATTTAAAGCCGCGTATGTTGAAAGTGTACCATGTTTGTTACTGCAATGCATGCAGTGAAGTGCACTTGCATAATTCCTTGCCATGTTGCTTTAGTCTTGCCAACAACACCGGCAGTAAATGTTGTACTCTCGATTCGACGACTTGAAAAATAAACAGTATGTTTATTATCATGTGAATGGTGTGTCATAAGATACAGTTAATTAAAAACACAGCGAAACTGCTTTATTGCAGTAAAAGAAACAATGTGACAAGGCCAGTTAAAACTCTCGATAATTTAAACTCCAGGGGATCTCCGGATTTCGTTTGAATTATCAGGAGTCTGAATAATGAGAGGTTTTCAATACTCTGGGCAACATACCTACTAGCGTTGTCATGTTTATTGTTTCTCAGGGCTGCAGCCACGTCATAAACAGCTCTGAACAAGTGCAAGTTTTTAGATTTTAGCGATTATACTGGTACCTGTAATTATACAACGCATCATAGTGTGTTTATTTAAGGGATGAAATGTGTCCTTTGACAGCTGGTAGCCCCTTTTAAATTTTAAGACAGTTTCTCGCACGACAACAGTGTACTGCGGCAAATGTAACTTGAAGCGTTCAGCACGCGATCGACCAAGGCCAGACAGAGGGTCCTTTTTTTTTCTTCCTCGGTCAGTATGCGACTGTTGGTGCTTGCGGTCAGGGTAGTTTGGCTGTGTTGTAGGAAGGCAATCGGTTTTATTTGTGGCTGTTACTTGCATAAAACCTTGAATGTTCAGATAGAAGCAACAAAGGCACCAGATATTTCCGGGCATGGACAAGCAAAAAGTTTGAATTAAGTGGCTTCAAGATACATTGAAAACATAGCGGGCCAACAAAAAAATTAAGATTTGTTTGAATTATCCAGAGTCTACTGTATTGAAAAATGCCTTTCAAGAGTCCGGCTCACTCTCATGCAGATACTTTGCAGCGGTGTTAAGCAAATCCAATTCCATGTCTTCCCTAAGCCTTGGTGGACATCGCCTCAGCTTGGCGGCAATAAGCTGCCCAAAATGTTCTGCGTCGTCCGGTACTTTGGACACAATGCTTGTAAGTGATGCTATTTCGTCGTCATATGGCTTCTTGCGTTTGCGACCACCCTCTGGCCGAGAATTGTGGCTGGAATTAGTTGGAATCTGGGTAGCTGCTCCTGAGCTCGTGCTCGCTTTTCTCCGTGTAGTACGTGGGCACGTGTCAGGTTCCGGCGAGGTGCTCGTTTCCGAATAGATGTCCCTGAACAGACTCTCCGCAGTTTCCTCATTGCTTTGTCCTTGCTCAGTGTCCTCACTCTCGACATCAGGCAACTGCTCAAGGTTTCCCGAGGTACTACAGAGCATACAGAAGAAAATAACCAAACATTACAATTGTATAGTTGCGTAGCATGCAAGTAAAATGTTCACCATAGTGTATTCAAGCACCTACAGAAAAACAGGTAAAAAATGTTTACAAAGCACCCTCACTACGTAAAGTTGGAACGTGCAAAAAAATGGTTGTAAATTCAAGACAAAGGAGCCTCGTGCTGCGCACTATGCCAACAAGCAAACGCAGGCGGAGCAACAGAGTGCGACTGGGTTTACACAAAGGCACATTGCTGGATCACTATCGCATGCATGCACATATGAAACTTACACATGCGTGTTGAATCTTGCAAAAGATGCTATTTTGGCTATGGTTTCAGCGGACCGTAAAACAAACTCGTACTTTTTGCCACATCCCCAGCAAGTTAGTTTTCTCAGGGCCACAATTTTCTCGAAGACAGTAGTTGCACACACACAAGTTAAAACCCATTAGTAGTAATACCAATAATAATTGTGGACACCATACGTCCAAAAACTACTATATTACTATGACAGGGCTCCAGAAATTTCGACCAACCGAGGTTCTTTATGCACCCAAATCTAAGCACACGGGCCTCTAGCATTTTGCCTCAATCGAAATGCGGCCGCTGCAGCTGGTATTCGATTCCGCGACCTCCGGGTCAGCACTTGAACACCATCACCACAAGATCACCGCGGCGGGTAAGTTTAAACACATTCATGATGGAGAAAAGGTAAGTTATTTTAATGCTAACGCAAGAGCCCATGGCACAGCGCATGAGAATTTTTTATACTTCTTCGCAAAATGATTTTATGCGTATCATGAAACATTAAACTAATACATAGCAGATTACTTTTCCACGTTTTACACAAGCAAACGTCACAGGCAGGCAGTGTAACATGTTTTGATTGGTGCAGCAGTGTAACTCCGCTCAGCTACTGAGCGCATGCATCGATAGCATGTGCGCCGGCATACCGACAAATGGAATAGTTACGACGACAAATTTGAACATGCGCGTATTGCATACAATGCCGGACGACGCATCGCGTCTCTACGCTCAATTCATGTTCGAGCGTTCCGTAAAATTACATTTTCAAGAACGTCGCTGTCACATTAGGTACACATAAAAAAAAGAAAAACTTACGGCCGGCCTACGATGCTGTCTTGGAGAAACAGCAGGCGGTCGTAGAATATCCAGGACTTTACCGAATCTTCCACTTCGCTGTCCTCGGCTCCAGCACCACTTTGCAGGACAGGGTGGCGGGCTTTGAACACCCGTCGGAACGAATCCCTCAGGTTCTTCCAGCGTGCCTTCACTTCCCCCACTGCGTACAAACGATGGTTCGATTGTTATTCATAGGATGAAATGCGCACGCACCGAAACCGCTGTGGTAATGTCATGGCCAAATAAATAATTCCTAGGCAAGGCATGAATCAAGCTAGTGGGGACTCGGATTTGCTATGTGAAACATCATCTTGCATGCAACTAAGTGCTTCATGCTGTGAACCATGCCTGACAAATGTCCCTACTGCAAGCTCGCATATTTTAGCTTTATTGCGTTGTAATACCTCTTAAAAACACATTAGCACGACACGCAGCATGCGTCCAAAAATTACTCACCGTTGGATCCCATTGCGGTTGCGACACGCCGCCAAGCTACTTCTTTCAGTTGCTGGGACTTGTACAGCCGGCTCTTCATGTCCCATATCACGCTTTCTTTCTCAACTTCGTCGATAAGACGCTCGTTGAATTCGTGCTTTTCGAGGTTGGACATCGCTGCCTCACAAGAAGGGCCACCTCACACGACGACGATGTTGACATTGCAGCAAGCTACCATCATTGCAGCAAGCTACCACCCAAACATCAAAACGAGCCGTCGATCAAAATTAACGACAAAATACGGCCGCTGCCTCGCTCTCCACGTGAGATGGGGTTGTAAAGAAGGTAGGCTATAACTTGCATTCATTGAAGTACGCGCCGATTGGAAGCATCAAGAGCAAATTGCAACCGAAGCGAGGATCGGTGATGCTGCCATGTTGCCGGAAATCGTCACGCTCACTTCCGGGCGACAAGCGATTTTTTTTAGTTTTCCAGAAAGCTGCGACGCGACAAGCGACGGCGATGGATGGCCCTCCGCGACAGCAAATCATGTCGCTCGTCGCTGTCGCTCGTCGCTGTCGCCCGAAAATCACACATAGGTCCAAATAGTGAAACATTTATGAGAAAGCTTGCATATTTAGCAAGCTTAATGCATTGTGATAAGGCAGGAAAAAGAAGATTCGCACCACATGTATCTGGAAGAGCGCAAGTGCTTCAAACGCTCTTCTTTTTTGTTTTTTCGTTTTGGAGGATCGATGGTTACCTTGATTCGGTCCTGCCAATTCGAATGATGTTATACCCCGTTTGCACGTCAACAGTGGCGCTAATTGGTAAGACCTTAAATCCAAAGGGCATTTTAGCGGTGACAAATTTGCCGTCGAATAAGTGCCTTCGTAATCATTTCGTGTTTTTTAGAGCCCATTTATGACGCAAAAAGAATGTTTGCGTTAAGGAGAGCGCATATTATTGACTATTTGAAAGAAAACAAAGGTGCTCCATGACGAAGATAATTCGTGTTCACTATAATATCAAGGATTTAAAAAAAGCACGAGAATGCCACCGGCATTGAAACTGGAAATGTGCATCACGCTTAAGCGTGTTTCGTTTTCAGAGCGAGTTAGGCCATTGAATGTATATGAAAACGCTTGTTGTTTCATTAAACTTAGGTGTATGACTTCGGATTTGAAGAAAGTTGCACATTCATGACAACACGAACATAATATGTTTATTGTGCAGCTTCGTCAACGCGCCCTTAGTGCCATAAAATCAAGCTATGTGAGGCTGGCAATTTAGTGGTATTTATGCACTTGAGATCTTAATCTCTAATTGAATTAGAAGCGTCCAAGTGGACCAGGTGTAATTTGCATGTATGCAGGTAGGTGCGTTAGATTTGCCCGTGCGAACCGAATAATACCGTTATAAACGGTAAACAGCATTGCGAACCCTTATTCTGGACATACATGTGCGTAGCACTGAGTACACAGCTGGATGAGCTGCTACAGTAATACATTTTGATGTCACGTGCACTGTGCACCGAAGCCGCTGGCCAAGTCACACGGCACATTATCATTGTACACAGCCTCTTTTAAACTTCCTCCAAGAATCAAATAAATGAAAAAGAACAACAGCTTGTTTCGAAGGTTCCGAAATATCTCCTTGCTGCATCGCCGTAATCGAAGGAAGCAAGAAAAAAGAGGGGTCAAACTGACGACCCGTGAAAGCATCTTTTTTTTTTTCGTCCAAAGCTGTTCACTGGAAGTGAACGCAGAGCCACAGAGCATGCAGTTTGTGCTCTTTAAGTTTTGCAGTAGATGAGTGAATACAACACATTTCTAGAGTAAATGAGGGAAATTCGACCTCAAGCCACCTTGAATTGAAATGACAATGTCAACAAGGCTCTTGGGTTCTCTGTGACAAGGACCGTGAAGCAGTTACGGGGGAGGGGGTACAATCCCCGAAACTCCCCCGTTGGTGCGGCAGTGGCAGTCGGTATAAGTTATTAATGTTGCTTGCTGGTGTTCGTGCCCATACCAAAATACAACAGATGACATATGACAAAAACAAGCTTTAATAAAGTATTAGCTTAACAGAAAGTGTAAGAAATGAACGCGTTAGTGCAAGTATGCCCACACACTCTGAAAGATTTTTAAGTAGATTGTTAATGTGAGGTTCCCATGACCCATTGCGCAATTAAAAAATACCCCTAAAGCTTTAACAGTCTCTACAATTTCAGTTGCCTCACTACGTATGCGCAACCCACTGTCTGTAGAAGTAAGCGGTTTCCGCGAGTGAAAACTACAACTTTTGTCTTTGTTCCATTAGTGAGTAAGCAATTTCATTCACGCCGTGTGTTTAAACATAGGTGTATAAGTGTGGTCATGGCATCCATATCTTTAGGTGTGAAGAAAAGGCTAGTGCCATTTGCGTACATTATGCACTTAAGTTTATCACTGACTGTGATTATGTCCTTTATGTAAAAGGTAAAAACAGCGCCCATAATATTGTACCTTGCGGAACCCCTGTAGGTATTGCCTGGAGATAAGATAATGAATCGTCAATTTTGGCGCGTTGCGTGGGGTACTTAAAGAAGGATTTCAAGGGGACAGTGGGATGCAGCGAATACCATACCTTCTAATTCTTCCGGTAAAGTATTACAGCTACAGCGTTCCTCATACATAATCATGTCGTAGATTTCACACGTAAAAACCCACAAGCTATCGTTTTTTAAGTGTGCGTCAAGTGTGTGCTGTACCTATTGAAGGCTGTAAAGGTATATGTGCACAACATACACATGGTGTACAAGCTATCAATAACACGCTTTTAGAAAATGAGGGCCTCTGTCGACGCAACAAATTGCACATTAGATGAAACACGAACGCGTGTAGTCTTCCTGTGTTCGTGCTAATATTGTATATGCAAATATTCAACGTTTATAGGGTGTATTTACGACAGGCGTGTGCACATTTCGTGCTAGAGCGATTTTAAACGCAGGTATTGCAGTGGCTTGGGACTTGGTTATTTTCCACGCCTGTTTTCTGCATGTGAACCTCGTCAGACTCCTCCTCCCTCCACAAGGACATTGGTTCTATGGTTCTGAATGACATGAAAACGGAGTTTCGTAGTCGAGAGACCCAGCCTCTCTATCATAGGACAAGTATTGTGGAACCATCGGTAAATAACATATAGTGTTTTTTTTCGCTTCGTGGGAAACGCAATATGCCCCACGAGCAGGTGTCACGTGCGACATTGCTCGCAGGTCTGAGGAGGTCAGAGAAGGCCCACGAAGTATGAAAATATATAACAACGCGCCTACACGCCGTTGCAACACCTCTTTTTGACGAGCTCAGTGTGGATGAAAAATCGAACGCGCGAGCATGCTGCTGTCAAGCGATAATAATCACGCCGATGTCAAGTGGCTTGTCTTTTTTCCCTGTCGCAGTGAGGGCCTGGGCGCATGTTATCGTTCTGTCGTGGCCACTTAGACGCTTGAACAGCCGGCGCGCTACGAACACTGGACCCAAGAAGCAGCTCGTACGTAACGCTCTGTAGGGAAGGGGGTTATGCGCTAAAGGCAATAGGCGACCCGTAAAATAAGGAATCGCAGGCAACTATGGGATGCGGCAGCTTCCAGTTCGACAAACCACGCGTGTGAGCAGCGGCACGCACGGGTTTTGTTTCCCGCGCCGTCAGCCGTGGTGGAGCAATGGTTATGGTGCTCGGCTGCTGGCCCGAAGGTACCGGGTTCGATCGTGGCGGTCGCATTCCGATGGAGGCGAAATGCTTGAGGCTCGTGTACTGTGCGATGTCAGTGCACGTTAAGGGTGTATCCACACGACGGACCGAATCCGCCTTTTCCGCGGCGGACGGCGCATCACGTAACCCCGCGTCACGGATTTGTGCCATCCGTGCCGCGTCCGCGGACGTCGCGGACGGAAAATGCCAAGCTCTTTTTCGCATTCGGATTCGCGCGGAATAACACAACAGATTTAGCCGAAGGTGCCATTATCGGTCTGGCGACAAGCGCTGCTTTTTCTTTTTCTCGTATGGAACTCCATCTTCAACTTAAAAGAAACTCTGCGCCATAGACGGAAACATAAAAACCTTCAATAATTTTGCTAGCGATGAATGTGTTTTCCACTTTCAGACTGCTCGCGCCATCTAGAGAAAAAAGGAACAAGCAAGCATTAGCACATTATTATGACCTCTGGGATTTGGTAGCACTCGCGCTACCGCAGATCACCGAGCTATGTTCTGTTAATAGAGGCGCTCGCTAAGCCTACAGCTCTCAGAAAACGAGTACGGCGATCGGAAACAGTACCAAATTGTCATGAATACGTTGCCGGCGAATCTTGAGGACACAAACCTAAAGCCGACACAATCGTAAGTTTGGGACTAACAGCCCGCGCAATGCGCGACGAAGAGCTTAAAGGTTCGAAGCGGGCAGCTCTCGCTTGAGACAGTGCCGCCACGTTTTTTTGCTGCGGCGCGTCGGTCTGCTCGCTTCGTCCGTCGTCTGGATGTGCTTTGCAGCCGGACGGGCGGCGGAACGATCGTCCGCGGACGAGATTTCCGCGGAGAAGTCCGTCGTGTGGATACACGCTAAAGAGCACCGCATGGTCGAAATTTCTGGGGCCCTACACAACGGCGTCTCCCATAATCATATCGTGGTTTTGGGACGTAAAACCTCAGATATTATTACTTTTTGCGCTCCGTTAACAAAAAGTCTACCTCTCCGTCCACGTTTCAGCGAGGCCAGCGCTTTAGAAGATTATTTTTTTGTTTTGGTTAAACGTGACTGGGATGATGACAAGCCCCGCAAGCCATGAAAGGTGAAGATATCTTTGTTTCACACAAACGATGTGCAATGATTTTCTGCTGCTCGCGGGTAATGTAACTGTTTTGCTAGCATATCAGTCGACACAGAGAACAATTTTTATTGAATAATACGTTGCTGCAGGTGAGAAGCATCATTTTAAAGATAATAATGAGTAATAGCCAAGCGGCTCAGCGGGCTCAGCGGAGGAGCGCAGAGGGCAGCGGAGCGCAAGACGAAAAGAAGAGTAATAGGGAAGGGTCACCCTGCTGGTTTCAGCGGATCACAGCGGATCGCATTGCTGCGCCACCCGTTGAACAAGGTTGAAGTTACTGTAGATCGAGCAGAGGCCTTGCTTCGTCACCTGCCGAATAAAATTGATGTTATTGCGAAAGCAATATTGCAAAAGGCATTTTTTCTTAGATTTCAATTGATTTATTGGAGGTGCCACCGACGACATGCCGCCGCAGCTTGTGTTGGAGGCTGCCATCTTGGTAAACGCTCGCACGCTCGTCCGCTGCGCACGCTTCGCTGAGGAGACGAAATGAGCGGGCGAGCGCTTCGCTGCGTAAAGAGGCCGGCTTTCGTAGCGTGCCGCGCATGCGCAGTTCGCCTCTCCGCTCGTCCGCTGGGCGTGCTGGCTCGGAAACCCGCCCAACTATTACTCTCTAATGACAACGTTGTTGGGTGAGTTGGCAAATGTCATTCATAATTGTATTGGGCGCGATACTCTTAGAACAAAGGGAGTGCCCCGACGCCCTTTGCGAGAGCTTTGGCTTGTCCCGCTAGGCACTCCTTTTTTCCGGGGTGAAAAACTCCCTCTAGACAGGGAGTGATCCAACGCCTCCTCATGGAGTACAGTACTCCGTCTGCGATAGAGTGAAAGCACTCATCCGAGGGAGTAAAGCTATCACGTTAAAACAGCTTTGAAATAAAATTAATTGAGCACAGAAAATGGCACATTCATACGCGCACACATCCACGCAACCAAAACACGTAGAGCGCTCGCAACCAAAACGCGTACATTAAAGCAGAACCTTCCAGCTCTCTTAGGGAGAGATCTGAACGCAGGTGTGATGTTAGTGAGAGGTTAGCTACACTGTTAGTCAAATACTCGCTGGAATCCACGCCCGCAGGCAGGAAATCCGTTGAATTTACAGCCGCTGCTAGTCAATTCATTATGCGACTCCGTAGGTGGCTCCCAGAGAAAGCAACACAATAGCCTTGACGTGGCTATTGCAGGGTTTTAGTTCATACGTTTCCTGGCTAGGTATGGCCTGCAGCGCTTGCACGTGGAGTCATGTCAATAGGCGTCCTAAAGCGGCTGCGAAAAAAAAAAAATGGCACTGGAACGGCGTTTTACGGAATAATTTCTGCAATACTTATCTCTAGGTGTAATTAGAAAATGGACATCAATGTAAACACGCACATATGACAAGACATACAAATCGCACACTACACAGGAATCGAGCTCATGACCTCAAGCACCGAAAGCAGACACTCTAACCACTCCGCCACATAGCCGCTGCATGCTTCGTTGACTTTTCACATCCTTATATATATTTACAAAGTGGTTTGCAACGCGAGGGCAGAGCTTGCTACTTCTTTTCTTGCATCATCGGCGTTTGTTTGCGCGTGCATTAGGTTAGTAAATAGTTAGCGCGGCGCCATGAACTCACGAAAGTCACCGTTAGCACCTTCAGCTCCGACTTCCGTTCGTCATTTGTCGCGCCGCAAGAGAAATGATAAACGTGTGTTTTTTTGTGTGTTCACCATACATCGTGGATGTCTCGCTCGCCCAAACATTTGCTGATACCAGCGTGACAAGTACCTTTAGGTAGCGAAAGTCACGTATGTGTATTCTACGAGCGTGTGCTGTTGAGCAGTTTTGGTTATATTTGCCGCGAGCTGCAAGTATCTGTAGTGCGTTCTGAGCTGTTCGAAGACCATCATCTGTCGCATATTTTTGTTACATACGTAGACGTCAGAGTTTCAAGGGCCGTTTAGCGTGCACCTATGCAAACATGTGCATTTATTGCGCGTATAGGTACTTTTGCGAGCTGCACGCAGGGTCAGCGGCACCTCTGAGGTTAAGCACGATGTCCATTAATTCGCGAGTGACATGTATCCCTTAAAATAGAAAAGATAATACTGTTGCACTTCTGTATTGCGAACGTCCGCGTGTAGTTGGCACTACTCCTGAAGAGATTGTGCAGTACCTATTAAAAAACGCCAGGCCTGCGCTGAAACCGCAGCACAGTCACAGCGAAAGCTGGAAGAGCGGCGTTTCTAGAGCCCGTTAAGCTCTCTTGGGGCTACAATACAAGTACACTAGAAAGGTACCCACACCGCCATAAATCACAACTTTTGCGAAGGTGGGAAGCACCTACTAAGCCATTATTCGTCATTCTGCGGAGAAGCGAGGCACCAGCTACACGTCTGTAAGGCATTATGTGCACTTTGTTGACGCGACGACTGATGACGATGAAGAATTATGGCTTAGCCCTTTGTAATGGGTTGGAATCTTTAAACGGCCCACCATTTATGTAATTTGCATTGGGTGACGCCCGGTCGCTATTTCCCTCTCCCGTCATGCTCTATAACATACGTTGACGTGGGAGAGACACGGGGGGGGGGGGCGAAGAACTTTACTGAGACCCCGAGGAAATGAATCATGCGCTTATGGGCTTCCTTGGCAACCAATACAAGTGCACTTGCGAGGAACCCACTACACTATAAATCATTGTAATTTTACTGAGACCCCGAGGAAGTGGATCATGCGCTTATGGGCTTCCTTGGCAACCAATACAAGTGCACTTGCGAGGAACCCACTACGCTATAAATCATTGTAATTTTTGAGAAGTAGGGCAGCAGGCAATGTGCCATTTTTCGTCATTCTACGGAGAGCGTTGGCACCTGCTAAACGCATGTAAGGCATTATGCGCACTTTGTTGATGCTGTGCCTGATGACGATGAAGAATTATGGCGGAGACCTTTGTAATGGGTTGGTAGCATTCAACAACCTACTCGTTGCGCAATTCGCATTGTGTGACGCCTGGTTAGAGAATTCGCGTTGTGCGATGCTTGGTGCTTATTTTACACTTCTACCACGCTATATTGCATACGCTAATGTGGTTCCTTCCCGACATGAAGCCTGTATAGGACCTTTTTGCAAAGCAGTTTCAAGCACCGGCATGGCTCAGAGGTTGAATACCGGGCTCCCACGCAGAGGGCCCAGGTTTGAACCTCGTTCCATCCTGGAATTTTTTTCTTATTTCGTTTTTTTCTTATTTCGAGCGACACTGGTTACGGACACCGGACACCATTGTCTACTGCTTCTGGTGCTGCACTAACCTCAATATTTACATTCATCAACGAGGATGAAGGTAGGAAGCTTAGGTATGGCTTACAGAAGTAAACCATAAGAAATGGCGAAGGTGTTCTGTTCTCGCTGAACATTAGTTTTTTTTAACGGCGATAATGTTTCAGGGCTGCTTAGCCTTGCTTAAAAACTTCATAATAGTCTTATGCGAGTCACATTTTTTATTGATTGTCCCTCTGTCATCAGGATTGCATTGAGCTGAATTGCACTGATGTGACTGAATAAGTCTGGCACAGCTCACACATATTCAACTGGATGAGGATATTCACATGAAATCCAGGAAAGTTCCAGAAGTCACTAATTATGTCACAAAATTGCCACTAATTAAGTGACAATATCGTAAAATGCATGTGATTCACCGTACACACTGTCACTTAGCAGACAACTGTCTCATAATATGGCCATAATCATATTTTTGCAGCATAATTTATTCGGTCTAATCCAACCTAACGACATAATTACCATATGGTATGCTGTTTTTTTTGTCTTAGACACGAACAAAGTGCGCAATGTGAAATTGTTATCGAAAAGTATTCCCACTTACTAATATTAGGGACTTTTGCAATAGCGTACGCAAGGCCCGTAGCCACGAGGGGGAGGGGGGGGGCGAAATTCTTATGGAGGGGGGTGTTTTACCGAAAATGAATTATGAAAATAGGCGTTTTTCTAAAAAAGTGAAGGCCGCAAAGGAGGGCTCCGGAAGTTTCGCCCATCTGTTTTTCTTTAACGTGCACTGACATCGCAGAGTACACAAGTGTTTAGCATTTCGCCTCCATCGAAATGCTACCGCCGCAGCCGAGATCGAAGCCTCGACTTTCGGAACGGCAGCCAAGCACCGCAACCATCGTACCACCGAGGCTGACAACTACAACTGAATCAAATGAAAACAAAAGTTAGCCTTAATGCACACATGACGGAGTGATAACCACGGGCTCTCGCTTGTGTGTATTTTCTGAAAGCACGCTGCCGCATTGACGCTTTATGGCAAGCAAATAAATTATATAGCACAAATTGTCTTTATTGAGGCGAACACGTTCTTTGATAGACTGTCCGTGCGAAGCCTGGGCCTTCACAAAAGCTTTTTAAACGTGCATCAGGCATCACACGTATGTGTGCGTAATGCTTTTCTATTCTGGTTTTTATTGTATTTCCACGCGACACACTGTGCAGCACTACACACCTGAGCGACGCGAAACTGACACGCGAAACTGAACACAGAAGCACCACTTACCGTTCGCATTTCCGAATGTGCCGAACCAGATGCTGGCCGAACACGCATACACAAAGGTGCAAGGCCGCTTGAGTTTCCAGACCACCATGAAACCAACACGCTCACAGTACGGGATGTTGCACTGCCGTCGCTAAATGCCGTTCACGTTCAGCGTCGAGATCACAGTCGCGCACACACGGGGCACGGGCACGCACTGCCGACACAGTTGAGCAATTAGGAAACTTCGATGACCTGGCAACGGGAGAAAATGGCGAAGGCAGCGACGGGCGATGGCGAGACGTCGACCTTAGCGCGCACGCTTCTCCTCACCTGGTGTTTGTGTGTGTTTTATTTCCTCGCTGGCGCATGCGTCTAGGGTTGTGTTATCGTGTTTCTCTCTCGGGGGCGCATGTAACAGCCCTCCCGTTCAGCGGCCAATTGAAGGAAGTCGCGCTTATATATATTTTTAACGCGACAGCGTCAAAGAGCTCGTTTCGCAGAAATTCCGGTGTCGGCGGCGTCTGCGTCATTGGTTTTGAGCGAAAAAGCAGCTTTGGTCGGGAGCGAAAATTCGAGGGCGTTTGCACTTTGTCTTTCCTTGCGGTACTGTGTATACGTCTCCGTCAAGAAGCGAAGGCAAGCTAGCGATTGAGAAGGCAATAGTGGGTGTCTGTGTGTCAATGCGTGTGTAATATCACTGTCGCGTTTTAAAGGCGAAACGTAAGCGTCCGCCTCTCCTTTTTTTTTCTTTCTGTCGGGCTTTCTGTCCACAGCATTTTATTGCGTACGCTGCGGCGCGCCGCCTCTAGTCAGTGTATAAATAGTAGCTGACTCAGAGTGTGCGTAGTATGAACATAATCGCGTGCATTTATGATCGCGGATTCTTCGTGCATGTCAGCGGTTTTAATCGCAATAAGTTGATGAGGAATGTATCGCCGTCACTTCATCGATTGAGCTACTACCAAAGATATTAGACTGCACGAACTTTTCTGTACAGCTCATTATATCTGGAGAGGTGCAATGCTAAAACAAGCTCTGATATGGCAAGAGAGTAAAACAACCTTTCACTCTCTCGTGGGATGCAGGAGTGGAACAGGCACTTTGCTCTGTCTCGCCAGGAGGAGTGAAAGGCCTTTTCACTCCTCCTGGCAAAACAGAGTAAAGCGCCTCCCTGTAAGAGAGTATAATGAGATCTACGGGAATAACACAGCTCTTTAACTCTCACTGCAGGAGTTTCAGTTTTTAGAGTGCAATTTCAGTCGCACATAACCACTATAGGAGCTGCTTGGCACATACCAGCCAGGTTTGTTACAGGCAGCTTCTTCATTTCAATGGGCCGTGGGTGAGTAGTGGAGCTTGCCCAGTTCCTGTTGCATATACCCGCTATGAGCTGCATTACGCTCTGCAGGGATTAACCTCGATCGTAAACAGCTGCTTAGTTAAGAGTACTGCGCTTGCTGAAAGAACGTTTAAAAATTATAGAACCTCTTTTTGACACTCCGCTTTCAGAAAAAGACCGCGACGATACCGACGCCTCGCATGTCGGTTTAGCCATCATAGTTGAATGTGTAGCAAGCCAGGCTTTTGGCCTTGGAACGCCACTCGACGCAGTGTCAGTAGGGATATCCTCTTCAATTCAACTAGTCAATTCCTGCAAACATTCCATCCAGTGATCACCTCAACAAAATCAATTTCTATAGCCTCGTCCATCACAGGGGCATCTGTGCAAACGCGCGTTTCGTCAGTATCCACAGCACATACATTACAAGGAGAAAACATGGTTAACGTGTACAGAATATTTATAGCATCTGTGGGTGAGGCCTTCCCATGTTTATCAAGTAGTAATATGTTCCTGTTCTGGCGACAATACCCAGTCGCCACCGCGTGGCTATGCGGCTGACGTTCCGGTATATGTAGGGGGATCTGTGACCATGTAGTACGCACGCCTTGAATGCACGACCTCGTCAGGACGTAAATAGGATAGTCAAGGACGCATAGCCGTGTTCGTTATAACTTAAGGTCATATATTGGAGTGCGTTTACCGTGTGCCCGTTACGACAGCCACGTTCAGTGGTGTCAGCACCATACCTGCTTCGAAAACTGGGGTTTTTCGGCATTTTCCATTAGCACATCATGAATATAACCGCAATAATGGCTTTCTCGAGTATCACGCTTTAACTGCGTATGCCGTTTGCAATATCGCATATACTGTAGTATTTAGTATATTGATCTTTTCAACGATTATTAATAAAGTTAATTAACGCGACAGGGTTAAACAGCTCGTTTTCGCAGAATTTCCGGTGTCAGCATCGACGTCTTTGGTTGTGAGCAAAAAATCAGCGTTGTCCGTGATCGAAAAAATCGGAAAGATGCAAATAAAATTAATATCTGCGGTTCGAGTGAAAATCGAACCGAGGCCGTCTGCGTGGCAAGCAGGTGTTCTACCTCCATACTTTATCTATGTTAGTGCGTGCGTTTTACGAGCATTTGTCATCAAAGTTAAAAACAAAGGCTGCGCAGACGCATCTCAAATGCCGGCTTCTCAAGTTTAATCGTCTGAGCGCATGCGCTCGTTCCCTCTATGAAATACCACAAATAAGCCAACGCCATCCAGCTAGGTAAAGAAAAAATTAGCATTCATAAGGAACTATTGTCAGCGTGTAAACCTAACGTACCGCACATATCGCTCTCCAACTGCGAGATAAAAAAAATCTAAGAAAACGCGATAACAATCGTAGTCATAGTTCTTCCTGCGAGCACGTCATGGTTGTCAAAGCACGTTAAAAAATTATTTCAGTGTTCAGAATTCAAAAATAAACGCACGCCACCAGCGCACCAGTTCCGCAGAGTTCATTGACCTCCGATTTGTTGTCGTCTCTGCTGTCCTCAAGTGTTCATTCTGAACGCTTCCTGCTAATGATCGCCGAAGGCATCGACGTGTCTTCGCTGCCACTCTTCAGCGTCCTGTGTAGCGCTGCGTCGTCCATGACAGTGCGGACGCATGCTACCACGGGCGTTCCGAGCAGCGAGTCCAGGGAACTGCCGAAGGAACTCCACTGCAGGTTGGTCGCGTCGGCAGGCTTTGAGGGGTGTAGGAATGTCATATGAGTTACCGAACCATCTGAAATACTGCGTACGCAAGGTCAAACAATGACGTTTTAAGAGTCATGGCGAGCCTTCCAGCCTATTCTGACTAAGATACGGTAAACAGTACGTACATGAATAGGCGCAGAAAGACAACCACAAAGGAAGGGCACGAAAACTGGACGACGCGCGCCTTTCGCGTCCTTTCAAGTATGAGTACGAACCAACTCGCCCAACTTTCCGCAGTGCTAAAAAACAATACGACATCTATTCGTCGTTGCGACGCTGTTGCGTTGTTGGATATCTTTCCTTGATCTGAAAATCCACTGTCAATACATGTTTGTTTTTGACAAGGCAATGTTCCCATAGTAGGTGCAATTTTAATAGCGGGGTTGTTTAAGCACGGCAAACCCCCGTTCGCATTAGCGAAAACTATCATAATCATGCACAGCCTCTATTCTACGGCGCTCGCGTGGCTGTAACGCCATGTTATCCGCTTAGACTCGCCTCGTGATATATGATTGCCGGGCTAGAGGGGAGACACGACGGCGTCGCGTCTCCCTCTGACCCGGTTGTGGTGTGCCTTTAACAGCCGAGCTGTTAACCCTGCGTTCCCCGCTTACGCTCATCACGGCCGGGCTAGAGAGGATACTCGACGCGCGTCGCATTTCTTTCTGGCCCGGTTCCCCGCTTACGTTCGCCCCGTGAAATATCACGACCGGGCTACGTGGGAGACATGACCCGCGTCGCGTTTCCCTCTGGCCGGTTGCGGTGTGATTTTAACAGCGTATAGAGAAAGAGATAGAAAGAAAGAGGACGTGAGAAACAGCGAGAGAGAGAGAGGGTGGCAGGAAAAGCAAGAAAGATAAAAATAAAGCAAGAGTGAGGAAGACATTGAATGGAATAGATATACAGAGAAAGAAAGAAATAGAAGGAGACAGAGACAAAAAAGAGATAGAATAACTGAGTTAAATAAAAATAAAAAATAAGACACATAAAAATAAAGAAAAACAAGGAAGGCCGCCTAGCTCCGCTGTTGGTTGGAGCCTTGCGCTACTAGTGCAAGCTGCGCCAATCTTTTCAATGCTCAGGGAGTAATATTAATAAAGATTGTTGGGGTTTAACGTCCCAAAACCACGTTATCATTATGAGAGACGCCGTAGTGGAGGGCTCCGGAAATTTTGACCACCTGGGTTTCTTTAACGTGCGCGTAAATATAAGTACGCGGGCCTCTAGCATTTGCGCCTCCATTAAAAATGCGGCCACCGCGGTCGGGATTCAATCCCGCGACCTGCGGGTCAGCAGTCGAGCACCTTAGCCGCCAGACCACCGTGGCGGGTTTGCTCAGGCAGTGTTGATAATAAAATACACAAGCTGTCTCATTACAAACGCTAACGCATATCGCTTCCTTCGACGTGAACTTAATATTTATTGTTGGAGCACGGATTTGAACATCTGCCATTCTTACGCATGTGGAATTTACACGAGTAATGGTGACAACCTAAACTGTCGAACAGAATGCGCGAGGAATATGCAAGAAACAATTTATTCTGCTCAACAACGAATTTAGTTATCATAACAGATATGGCACTGTTGATGAAGATAGCCTCATCGTTGCTTTTTTCGACACAACCTTTAACTTACGTGACGCTCGCTCGTCCAGGGCTAAAATATACGCGCAACATTTCAGACCACTCATCCTCGTATTCTTGCCAGTTTCCCGGTGAATGTTCAAAACGTTTCTAGCGACGCATCCTGAACGACTACTTTTACACCTACAGCTTCCTCCCTTTGTTTCTTTTTCTTTCTTTCACATTTCTGTATTTTTGCTCTCTGTTTAATTCTCTCTCTTTTTATATTTATTTCTTTTACTATATTCATTTCTCTTTCTTTCCTGTCTTTGTCTCACCCTCTATTTATCGCTTGCTTCCTCTTTATTTTTCACTTTTTCCTCTCTCTATTTCTTTCATTCTCTTTCACTGATTCTCTGTTTCTTTTTCTTTCTGCATTTCTTTCACTCTATTTCTCTCTCTCATTCTTTCTGTGCTAAGCTTTACTCTCTCCCCTCCTCACCATCACATGTCTCCTTCTCCCCCTCACTTCCTTCTCCTACCGCTTTGCTATACGATACTATACAAGTCTATGCTATGTTCTGTCAGCGCGCCTGAATAGCCAAGTGGTTGCCTTCGGATCGTGAGTAAGCGGATTCGAATCCCGCCGCCGCCCGTCTGTGGCCTCCTTCTTTTAGTGGACCAGCGGTAATTGCTATTAGTCCAATTTCTGTGGCACATACACGTTCATAATGATGATAGATCTTGGGTCACGAGTCACGACAGACATTTTACGACAAGCTAGAACATCTTCGATGTTAAAACTCACAGGGTTCCTTATGAATTCACCTAAAACGACTCAAAGGCCATTTTCTTCTTCTTTTTCTTCTCATTTGATGTACTGAACATCCCGCTGGACCGTCAGAAAGCTTTGTGCACTTAACGTGGTTTTACACTGCCTCCAGGCTCGGAGGCATTGTAAGCTTTCTCTGCTTCGCCTGTTCTTGCACTGCCTCCGTGATCAGCCTACCTTTTAGCAAGTGACGATGAGATGGGGTGACATCATTATGTGATGTCACGTTAGGCGACGTCAAAACGACGTCACAAATTTTGGTGATCTGTGACGTCATGTGACGATGATTGCTTCCATCATTCATGCTGACGACGCCGCGCAAGGCCGCCGGATGGCAAAACTAATCTTTTTGGCGTTTTATTAGGCATCTAAGGCTTTCGGCTTAATAAAGCCTCAAATGATGAACATTTCCTGCGTTCGCTATAATAAACCTTGGTTCAGATAAATCGCCGTATTACATGACAGCGGAGCGGACACGGGAAATTTTCAGTTCCAAGGCTAAAAGCTTAGAAACTTCCGAGACATGCCAGTGGAAAATAGCGACTAATTATTTCATGAAACGGTGCTGCACATACTAAGCCGATTATATAGCAAGACGCTGCAGTTAGGTCTAGGGTTTTTAAATAACGGAGGTGATTGGGCTTCTGGCTGGTGTCATATGCATAGACCTGACTCACCTGGGCTGGTACGAACGGCTCGTGTTCACTTTCGTAGTACACCACCGTCATAGAAGACGTGGCAGGCTCAGCCGGGAAAACCACGTGCCTGGTGACTGCCTCGGCGCCCCGAGGTCGCTTGCGCCTTCTCGAAGATGTGGACAGCGCCGACGGCAGCTCACTCTCGACTCCGGACTGCAGCGCTCAAGAAGTGGCCAAGACCATCCAATCAGGTATGCATGGTACGGTGCTGGGCCACAACTGATTCATAGGCCTAAGAAATAACAATAATTACAGGGGTTTTACATCCTGGAACCATATGATATGATTATGAGGGACGATGTATTTGAGGGCTCCGGACAGTTCGACTGGGGTTCTTGAACGTGCACCTAAATTTTAGTACATGCTACTCCAGCATTTCGCCTCCAGCGATATGCGGCCGCCGCGGCCCGGATTCAATTCCGCGAGAACTAATTAAGCCTCGTTTTCTGGGTGAAGAAAAAAACACTGAATTTGTCAGCAGTAGCTTATTACGCTATGTCAAATCTTGCGGCTGTACGAGGCATAACCACGACATAATTGTGAGCCGCGCGATAAATTTTAGAGTCCGGACTAATTTTGACAACCTAAAGTTGTGTGATGTGCGCCTATAGACCTTCGTTCAAGCATACTTTGTATTCTTTTCTTAAGAAATGCGACCACGTTGTTCAAGGATCAAACCCGCAACACGTAACCGCTATGCTGCCAAGGCATAGGGGAGGGGTATATTGCTATAAACCGTACGAAAAAAATATGGCTCCAAGCAGATGAAGTGCACGCAAGTTCGCCCGCATTTAAACGCGCAAGCTTTTACACTTTAGTGCTTCAAAATAAATGTGCACGTTGGTTCAGTGATCCGTTTTGTTTCGTCTTTTTCAATTGTTCTCGCTTTTTAAAATTGAACTTCATTGCCTCATTTTTTTGTCGAACGCTTATGGGACCTAGAATACAAAACTCCTATATCCTCTTCAGACCCCGCGTGCATTAAAATGCACATTTGTATTTTCCCGGTTTTCGAAATTCACGCCACTATTAGAGCCAACATTCTTTGTGCAATCGCATTCTCTATCATGTGGTGCCATCTGGTCAGCAATACAGAAAGCATACTACAGCGGAAGCCCCGTTTTCCCGCTTTGAAACATGGCGTCATTCTCGTCTTCGACGTTCTGATCACGGCGTCCAAGTAATTCACAAATTGCTCAATAATCATCGTGTCCTATTTCTTAATTGTTGTTTAAATCTACTTAGGAAGGGTTTAGCGATAATTTCCGCACGTAATGTAACCCTAAGGGCGAGTATTTTTGTTATCACAAGCTGTTTTCTTCAAATGTGCATTATAATGCACACTCGGTCTCAATGGGTGCTTTTTCCTGCGTATGTTTGCCAATCTCATGCGGTTCGTTACTCTTTGGCAGTAAGCTTTTGCGTTTGTTTCACCTAGGAATCAGTGATAAAGAAACGTGTTCTTGAGTCAATGACCAGCAACGACACCTCGGACCTAGAATTCTCATACGATGAGGCTGTCCCTTCCCCATTACCTGTTGCCGAAAGACAGGTGTGGTGCAGAATTTGACAATAGGCAGTATTCGAATAGCGTACGCTAAGTTAGCGTTAGCGTTTGAGGCCCACTATTTCCGTCACTTAACGGGAGCCCGCAAGCAGAAGCGTACGACGCATGCGCAGTTGCGCGAAAAGCCAACGCAAGGCTTCGCATACTCTACTCGAAAGCTTCCTAATGAGTCACCACGGAAGCTGCTGAAAGCCAAAGTCGGGCCCATGCCTTCCGAGCCAAGAACTGCGCAAGCAAGCCACATTTCAGAGCTTGGGAACTAGGGATCCTCCTCGAGCTGCTGAAACCCAGTATATTCTCAACGCAGTAGGAGTGCGCACGGGGGGGGGGGTCAGCCGCCTCCCCTAGTCACCTAAGAGAAGGCGCAAAATCTGCCCCATCAGTTGACCCCCCTAGTCACCTAAGAGGGGGGGGGTGCAAAATCTGCCTCGTACATTGACTTAGTAGGGGGGGGGGGTGCTGCGATGAACCTTCACCCCCCCCTGATGGGGAACCCTGCGCACGCCTATGCTCAGCTCACAAAGTTCCGGTGCATCACGTGCAACATTGTTCTTTGCATCACATCTGCGCGAAACTTCTCCAGGCAGTTTCACAACAAATAAGCGCGCTTTTCGCGAGCAAATGTAAAATTTCGTTATAGTCGAGTGTCGTTCGTTTTCTGTGCATTGAGACCCAGTGTGCATTATAATGTACACACTGCTGTGCAAAAACTGTTTGCCGTACAGACGCAATTTTTTTCTGGTTTAATACAGCATGTGTGTGCATTCCAAAAATGTGTTTTGATTTCACCTGTGTGGCCACAAATTTGCTGAGGTCTCAGGAGGATATACCGCGCAATGCGTGAATTCACATTGAAGAGTCCCTTATGGACATATTGCAGAAGGAACATGCCACTACAGTATTTCTCATGGCCAACCCTGCAGTTTCGGGACGCTAAGTTCCAAACATGAAATATAGCCGTGCCTTTCGCGCCGACGCTGTCGCGTTACGGCCGAACCAGTTGCTGCGTCATCGTCGCAGCCGCGGAGCAGAGAAATCGCGATATTTAAGGTGATGTTAGACAGCCGTAAGGACTCCATGGCGAACTAGCTTACGTCCTTACCGATCGTGATGGTTGTATGCAGCTGGCCGTCGCGTCTATCCTTCAGAGCATTGTGGCAAGTATGCGGCACCGAAGCGCCATGGCGCGCCTGCAGCAAAATAGCCACATGTTACTCACGCTCGCCTCAGCCGTGCTGGGATTCGAGAACTCGGGGTGATCCGGCGGATCAGAAGACGTCGACTGTGCCGTTTCACCGTGTTCCTGCTGGACCGCCGATGGCGTCAACAGCAAGCTTTTCAGGTGTGGGTACTTGGCCTGCGCTTCCTCGCAGCTCAGCACTGGCCGCACAAAGGACTCGTCGGGTGCAGCGCGCAAGCCTCGCTGCTCGGTGAGCTGGCTGGTCGTTTCCGAAGAGTGGTCAGCGGCCACCGGCTGCCCTTTGAAATCGTAAGTAGACGTGCCGGCGTCACGAGACACGGGGCTGTCTGCCTGCTGTTGCGCCCCCACCGAGTCGGTGTTCTGCGACGACGTTGCCTTATGAATCGACAAGGTTCGGTCAACGACGCTGGCTTGGGACAATACTGCAAGCGTCGTCGTAGACTGCTTGCCGCCTTCGTAGTACTTCGTCCAACGCGTGGCGATGTTCCTGCAACGGTCGTGGTTTAGTTCTCAACACGTGAAGCCAACAAGCACGGTACTCACGGATATAATACGCCCAGAGCGCGTGGCCGCCGGTACATGCAGCGCCGCTCGTGCGTGCTCATGGATCCAAGGTGTTTCATTGTGGTGTATAGCGAGGGGGAGAACATCTACGCAGCAGAATTGCACCTTCCCGTCGCCAACTAGCCGGCCTGTAGTTCACCACACTGCCAGCGAGGCGCTTCCAGGTTGTCGCGCTTTCGTATGCCGACCGAAATGACTCACCGGTGCACGCGCTTTGGCAATACGGCACGCATGCTGTGCAAGTGAGACAAATGATTCTCCTACGAGATGGCGCCTTACATGCGTTCGTTGACGCTACATCGACCGGTGCTTGCAACAAGAGGCAGATCGGGCGCGTCAAATGTAGGCGAAGGAAGGTGGTAGAACCCAGACACTATTTCACTTCACTACGATTGATAACCGCGACGTTAGCGAGCCCTGCACTTGAATGTTGGCGGAATGTACTGCTTACATTCGCGCTGTAAGGCGCAATCTTTTAGCTGAATCCTGCGTCTTACTTTCACAGCATGCGTGCGGCGTCGCCAAAGCACGTGTAATGAGAGCATCCTCTGCTCGCTCCTCAATATATGAGGCGCGCACCGGCGAGCCATTGCGGTTAGCATACGAAAGCACACCAGCTTTGCAGCGCCACACTGCCACTGTAGTTAACTACAGACCGGTTTGTTGGCGACCGGAAGGAGCAATTCTGCTGCGTAGATATTCTCTCCCTCGCTCTATATCACAATGAAACATCTTGCTTCCATGAGCACCCTCTAGTGGCTCTGCATGTACCGGCGGCTACGCGCTCCGAGAGTCCTCTTTCAATCCGTGAGTACTGTATAGTGAATGCAGATAGAGCAGAATGCCAATGAAACGTTAATTAAACGTTATCTGAAATTTAACAACCATAAAGCGTTGGTTCGGTAGGAAAAGAATTAGAAGTCATCCGAGGACACGAAAGTTTGGAGTAGGTGGTAGGTGCTCAAAGCTTGAAGTAACGCATAACATAAGCGGGACCTATAAGGCCAGTGACAAGTTAGCGCGTACACTGGTTGCCTCTGTCCTTAAACCTGTTTAGTTTGTTTTGCACTGTGCAAATTTTTTAGAAGCCAACTGATAGGGCACGGACTGTATGTGCAGATACAAATTGTAAACACCAACCTGTAGTAAAATTAAGCTACATGACGCTTGGTAGTATAAGGTGGATTTCTGCAATGCTGCGCAGAACGTGTAGAATTTAAACATGGCAGAAAATCACGTATATTTAGAACTCGCAGTATCTAATCAGAAGAGATCTTTATATTTAGCAGCGGACCCATGAGTAGAATCAGGCTATTCAAGAAGCACGTTTTACAGCGAAAGCTGTTATGAGATCACAAAAAGGGCTGTTGTTGGCGGCGTAGTTGTCCGCCGCCGCCGCCTCCAGTGTCCGTAACCACAATCGCTCGAAATAAGAAAAAAAACGAAATAAGAAAAAAAATTCAAGGATGGAACGAGGTTCGAACCTGGGCCCTCTGCGTGGGAGCCCAGTATTCCACCTCAGAGCCATTCCGGTGCTTGAAACTGCTTTGCAAAAAGACCCTATACAGGCTTCATGTCAGGAGGGAACGACATTAACATATGTAATGTAGCGTGGTAGAAGAGTAAAATAACAACCAAATTTCACACAACGCGAATTCTGTAACCAGGCGTCACACTATGCGAAGTGCTCAACGAGTGGGTTGTTGAATGCTACCAACCCATTACAAAGGGCCCTGCCATAATTCTTCATCGTCATCAGCCACAGCATCAACAAAGTGCACATAATGCCTTACAGGTGTTTAGCAGGTACCACGGTTCTGGGCAGAATGACGAAAAAATTGCATAGTGTCTGCTTCCCTACTTCCCAAAAATTATGATTTATAGCGTAGTGAGTTCCTCACAAGTGACTTTTATTGGTTGCCAAGGAAGCCCGTAAGGCTCCCATGATCCATTTCCTCAGGGTTACAATAAAGTTAATTCCCTCTCTCTATCTCTTTCTCACGTTAGCCTATGTCATAAAGTGTGATGGGAGAGTGAAATAACGACCGGTAGTCACACAATGCGAGTTACGTAACAAGTGGGTCCTTTAGAGCTTCCAACCCATTACAAAAGGCTCAGTCATAATTCTTCATCGTCATGAGCTGTCGCATCAAGAAACTGCACATAGTGCCTTACAGATGGTACCTCGCTTCTCCGCAGAATGACGAGTTATGTCGTGGTGGGTGCTTCCGAACTTCTCAAAAATTATGATTTGTGGCGTAGTGGGTACGTTGCTAGTGTACTTCAATTAGTAGCCACAAGAGAATTTATAACGGGCTCTAGAAATGCCGCTCTTCGAGCTTTCGCGGTGACTATGCTGCGCGTTGCGCGCAGGCCTGGCGTTTTTTTTAGTCTTGGCAGATAGAGGTGCGTCTAGTGTCGATTGATTGGCGTATGCACAATGATATATGCAGAATTTCTTGATGACAGTCCACAAAGTGCAAAATACTGCTCCTTTTTAGACACAAACTCGAAGCTTGAAGTGTGCCCAGCAACAGCTGCAGCAACAAAGAGCAGCCAACCTGTGAACGAGGATGCAGAGGCAGCACACGAACAGTATGATCAGCCCAGCGCCAGAAACCAGCACAAGAAGACTCATCCAGTGGGTCGCGGGCGCTGGGGAGAGGAACCACAGGAATTGTGAGAAGCATTACAAGTAGAATACTCTCGAAATCCAATGTGCGGCGAAAGTACGGTTTTGCGAGTAGATAGTAAGAAAGCACGAAGGTATAGACCCAGCGACCTTGTAACTCTTGCACTTGTAACAATTTTAAGAAGAAAACTCATTTTTTGTTTCACTTGACATATGTCAAGTGAGGCTGGATACTTTCTAAGTTACAGGTACTCACTCTCTCCGTGACCTTTAGCGCGGCTAAGTTGTTAAAGGGCCAGTATACAGGCGCCGACGTTTTTTTTGTTTCTACCAGACGAGCTCGGTAATTCGTGTAGACAGCCGCGGCGATCACATTTCATGAATATCACAGCGCGTCGCGCCGCGCAGGCGCTCCATTTCGAAAAACAATTCCCGCGCCCCTCTCCAGAGCCTGTCCAATCTGACTCATAAGAACAGTGACGTAATCTTGCTGACGGGCAATATTACATCGCACTGACTTCGTCTATTGGTCCTCTGCACTACGTAACGGCGCCTTGGCCCTGCGGCGATGAGGTTTTGGCCATGAATTTACCGTGCTTCTTCACCGCGCCTTGGGGGTCCATGGCGCCGCTCTGACACGAGTGACACGCGGAGGACGCCTTTGCTCGGTCGTTGGCTGTGTGCTGATGACGTAATGACACGCTGCCGAAGTGGGTGTAGTCACGACAGCGGGCTACGCCTACCCCTCTTGGCTGTAGAAAAGGGTGGAAAAGCCGAGCGAGAAACCAAAGCCAGCCGAAGCGGCTTGTTCTACGCACTGTAACTTCCTTACTACAACACGTATTCGTAAAATTCGTGCGGCAGCACGTTCACACCGTACAAGTGCGCAGTTATCGCTTCATCACATATTTTGGAGTGGGCGTTTGTTTACTGAAGTACAGGTTGGAACGGTGGATGGAGACACAAGGTGCTATAGAGGTTTTGTGAACCAACAGGAATAAGTGCTTCAGAGAGACTGGCCAAAGTTTAGATAGGTAGACATATGATCATCGAAGGCTCCTCATCATCCTGGGATTTCTTCTTTGAAAGGGTTAGCCACTGACGTCGCCACGTGGTGTTCCTTTCGGTACTTGTACCGAAAGGAACACCACTTGAAGAAATGAACACCTCGGTACTTGTACAGAGAGGAACACCGCGTCATGTGTCATCAGTGACTAACCCTTCCATGGAAGATGAGGCGCCTGTGACGTAGATAGGTGCACCAATAAAAATTCCGGCAAATCTCACGCATTGGGGGAATCGATTTGATGCGAAGCAGCCAGCGAGTAGCTGCCTGTGTTTCACTTCTTGTTCGTTTGTTTGGAGGCAAGCGTTACAAGGTGGGTCGACGTCTTTGCGTGAATGCAAGACGAATTACAGGTTTCTGTACTCGCATAATATGGTCGCATAACTGGGATTGTTCAGTACGTGCCGGGTCGATTCTGAAACAGATAGAGCCGACACTCACGTGCTGCTGACTAGTTCGCAGAGTACAGACAGAATTGATTGAACCTGGTTTTGCGCATACAGAGCCAGGATAGTATCAGTGACTTGCATTTACAGAATTGTAGCCATCATCTGGTATAGTAGTACGAGAGGTAGTATTACGACGGGAAGGAAACTTCATGAAGTCACATAAACGTTTTCAGTAAATCCCATGCGAGTTCTCTCACTGCGCTGGCACAGAGAGCAAGAATGTTCCGGCCACGTCGTCGTTGACTATAAAGCAGTTAACCGACACAGCGAATACAATGCGTTTGCGTCATCGTAGCCTCTGTTTTGTAGTAGGAGCACATCAAGTGCGTCCATGAGATTACGTCCAAGATATTACGTAAATGTGAATATTTTCCCTATACACACTTGTGGCGTGGATGACGGTGCAGTTGTGCTCGTCCCAGGGTCGGAATCCCGGCGGACAGCTGCACTGTCCGGCCAGGCACAGCGCCGAGGACGAACAGTTGGCGTCGGCAGTGCACGCCGCTCCCAGAGAAGGCGGCAGCAAGGCAGCGGCTGCCATGCGGTGGGCGTGAACAAAAACACGAAATTCGGGCAAGTGGTTGGAAATCCATCGCACATGTCATTGTCCCCGTGTTGGAGACAACTAGAAAAGCGAAAAGCTGCATCTTGATAAGGTATTCTTCTCAGAGCGTTTCTGGGCTTTGCGAAGCAAAAATGGTTCTTGAGAACGCGATGTTGGATGCCGTATAAAAATTTGTCCCGTTCTGACACCTAGAAAATATTTTAGCAGAACAGTCATTTGGGCTAGTTGGTAACGATTCACCTTAAATTAAAAAAAAAAGATGGTGCGCAGTACAGAGCAGGGACAAAAGAAGAGAACGGCACAGCGCCTGCATAGAGAAAAAAAGCCGAACGCTATAAAACCTTTGACGTGAAATGTTCCACGCATGATAAGTTGCGCCATGTCTTTGAGGCACGTGTTTCCTTTGTACTTTCGCTCTTGATAAACTATTGCGTCAATATTCAAGCACCGTTCTACACCGTGCTATCTGTGAAATGCATAAACATCCAACAAGCGAAAGCGCATGAAAAGAAAAGTTAGTGCGCAATGGCCTCGTTCGTTTCTTGTTTAATTGCGAATGTCCGCTTGTGCGTGCACGTGTGCAGCGCATAAGTACTTCAGTTATGCAACACTAACCAACCAGTGTAGATGCAATTTTAAACGATGCATTTGTGGCTTTGCTTTTACTGGCATAATCAGAGCTCTGCACCACGTCAGTGCCATCGCCACGACACAAAATTTACGATATAAAACTGAGCAGGTCATCTCAGGCCACATGAAAAGAAATTACGGTAGGCAACTTACGTTCATTAAGCAAGGCAGACGTTCAGGAGAAGACGGAGGCTCTAAGAGTTAGAAAATCCTTGATGACGAGTGCTCTTGTCTTCTTCAAGGCAACGAGCCATTTGCAGCCTTGAAGAATGCAAGACCACTTGTTGAAACGTTGGCTCTAGCGACACTCTCTGTTTCAGGATCTTTTTCATTTTTTTATGTTGCACAAACAAGCCATATATCCTTTTTCAAAAGGGCAAGTGAATGTTTCAATCTTAGCATGTGATATTTTTGGCTCTAAAGAAGTGGACGGGCGAGAATACAGGGGGATCTGTGTTCCAGAAGTACGTATGACCACCCCTTCAACAGTGAATGGGCTAGGGAGTTGCGCAGGACGTTTCTGTTGAACGCAGTAAGATGACGGTACCCTTATGAAAAAAAAGAAAAAAAAAGATCTTGCGTTCTAATTGTTCGTATGGTGAAGCATGAGCCGATCTCGATGCTTGGTGTATCGTCAACGAAGCCGGCTGACCAACAGCAAACATTATTTAGGAACTGAAAATCTCGTCAGTTCGGCCGTAAGTAAGCGCCAGGGGGAGCCGTTAGCCCATCGTGTAGAGCAATAGCAACAGTACTCCGCCTCGTCGGTACGGTGGTTATGGTGCTCGGCTGCTGACCAGAAAGTCGCGGGTTCGATCACGGCCGCAGTGGTCGAATTGTCATGGAGGCGAAATGCTAGAGGCCCGTGTACTTGCCGAAGGTAGCGATGCGGGCTTGTTGGTCTGTCATGGTTCTTGGATGTGGGCGCGAAAAGACAAGGACGAAGGGAAGAAGTGTGTGTGTCTTCTTCCCTTCCTCCTTGTCTTTTCGCGCCCACATCCAAGAACCGTGTACTTGCGACGTCAGTGCGCGTTAAAGAACACCATATGGTCGAAATTTTCCGGAGCCCTCCACTACAGCGTGCCTCAAAATCATATGTTGGTTTTGTCGTGTAAAACGCCAGATTATTATTATTATTATTATTATTATTATTATTATTATTATTATTATTATTATTATTATTATTATTATTATTATTATTATTACTATTATTATTATCTCCCACCTGTGGAGTTGCAAAGCCCGCCGTCAGTCATCGGTTCGCCGGGGGATGACGGACAGATGCACAGGTGGTCGGAACAAGCCAGGATTGGGTCGATGACCGCGCATTGCTCCGTCGAGTTGCAAGTGCGCTCAGGCGACGCTGTGCGATGCAGAATGGTGCGGTCACGCGTCTTGGTATCCTTAACAGCACTTGTGTATGTATGTATGTATGTATGTATGTATGTATGTATGTATGTATGTGTCACGGCTGAGTGTATTCTAGATCAAAATTCTCGAACACAGGGGGTTCCTTGAACAAGCTGGGAAAAGAAGCTCCACTCGGATCGTGCTGTAGTCATTTTTAAACGCCTGTGTGACTGAGGTTTCTTACATAAAGGATGACCGATTTGGACTTCATGCTGTGAAGTAAGAGTAGCGGAATTCTTATCGCGTCCCTTCACTAAGGAAGAACTTCTAATACTATACTATACTGCGCCCGATAATTACAGTCGCCTCACTTACATCGAACATGAAATGAAATTTACCTCTGTATGTAGACGAAAGCCAAGACGACGCAGCTGATTGCATCGTTTTCACATACAAGCGCAGGTGAAAGCTATTTTAGCTTTCACCTGTGGATTTAAGCGGATAGCTATTTTTACTCGCCCATTTTATTTGAGCCGTTCGTGCAAGAAGATGCCGCTGTCCATTCGCCTACGCCGCGCATCTCGACAAAGCCCAGTTTTGTGGTGTTAGCAAAGTACCTCCAGGACCACGAACTTTGAAGGCAATCAAGCATACCGAAGTTTGCACATTCGTTATTGTGGCCTTCTTAGCACTCAGATTTGGGCACAGATAATTTTATATACTGCAGAGTTATATTTACTTCTCTAGCGTTTGTCAATATAAAAAGAAAGCTATTGAAGATAATTTCTTGAGCAGGCCTAGACGCTGCAACGACAAAAATTACAATTACGAGGGTCTGGTTCTGGCAGACTTGATGCCTTCAGGTAGTATGCGAGGGATTATTAGTCAGCTGCCAGCTCGTAAAAAGATCACGTGCTACGTGACGCCAACAGGCATAAAAAAAGAGTGTTCCACACTCGCCGTCATGGCTGCACTCGGTGCTGACTAACACTTCTAGGTTTAAATGCACGTAGATACCCCATAAAGTGGACGAGAGGATGACCGACGCCGTAGCTCAGTGGTAGAGCATCGGACGCGTTATTCGAAGGTCGCAGGTTCGGTCCCTGCCGGCAGCAAGTTATCTTTTCGTCCACTTTACTTTCTTCACATTTATATTCTAATTACTACATATAACACCCCCTATAGTTTCCTTGGCATTATTGTCTGTTACGTTTCATTAATATTGTGTTTAACAGAGGAAAACGAGCCCTTAAAAGTCGCCGTCTTTCCTTCTTTCTGTAGATCGTTGCATGCCGCATTTATGCTTCTTTTCGTTACTTTTGCCAGACATTATCACTATACGTGCCTACTTACGTGTGCTGCGTGTTGCATTAAGCATCGCTGTCACGGACTGGTGCGTCCTGTCAGCGCACCAACACGAGCAGGTGGGAAGCTGTACACAAATCGTGAAAAGAAGAAGCGCTTCAATGTACGCAATTGCAGTTGAACTCGCAGTAATGTATAGTGGTCCCGGTGTAGCGCGTCTATGCGATTGGACAATTATAGTACACTCTTAATGAGGTCCTGGCTAAATTCTGGCTATATCCAAGAAACCAGACGAAAAATGTTCGGTTTCCTGGCTATATCTAGTACATTAAGCGGGACCTAATGAGTGTGCAGCAGAGGGCTGTTCTATTTTTCTTGAATTGTGTGCATATGCAGCGAATACAAAATGAACAAACAAAAACTTGAACAGGATTCACAAAATATACGGTGAGTGTTCAGACAAGGAAAATGGTAAATAAAGTAGACAAAAACAACTCTATGTATATGCCAGCCGAAGAAGCATATTGTGTATTACGCATTTGATGCTTTACCAGTTCATGCATTGCCACTACAGCGGTGGCTGTCACACGCCCCATTTTACTTGGATCTTACTGTACTCGTACCCAGGTGCTGGTCAGGGCCACAGTGGCGAAGTCGCGTGAAACATTCATTTAATTCCAGACGTCACGTACGCCTGACCCACCGTGACACCTGGACTAATAACTGCGTGGTTGATATAAAAAATGCCCATATGTGTGCTATCCCATACAAGTTACACGCAGCTTTTCCGAACGCGTCTTTTACGCGCCGATACTTGCCTTTATCACTTGTATATCTGCTGCGGAGACGAAGCGAAATGGCTTTACTACTGCAGACACCGCGGCAAGCACTTTCTTCTTCTTCTTCTCCTTCTTCTTCTTCACCTCAGCATGATGGCACGCACCCAGTAGATGGTATAGATCTATAGGCTAACTCTACCGGACTGCTACACCGATTGCGTACCTTACACCAAGAGGAGGGCGAAGCTCAAAGAAAGATGGAAAGAAGAGCGGAGAGAAAAGCCGGTGCGTGTGACGAAAAAAAAGAAAGAATAGGAGAATAGGTGTGGAGCGGCAGTACGATAGCTTATCCTATAGGCCACTGCCACGCAAAAAGTCCAATAAGTCCTTTCTTGATTTCTGGTGCGATGGCAGCTGAGGTAGACATTGTAGCACTGACTGTTTCGGCAGGAGCCTGTCGTCATGGCTGGTGAATACAGCAGCTAGCGGAAGTCTGTGCGTGCTGTAGCGAGGACAGCGACAAAGAACGTGTCCTGTAGTTTCATCGCTGCCGCAGTGGTTCCAAGCAGCAGTCTTCCACGCCGATTCGCCAGGCAATAGATTTGGAAAAAAGTGACACCAAGCCACAGTCGTCAAAACACCGTTGGCTGAAGTCGAAAGAGTCCGCGCGGGGGCCGAAGTCGACGTGAAGGGTCACGTTGGTGCAGTCGTGTGCGCTGTGAACTTGATGCGCTCCACAAGGACTTTATGTCTTCATTCGTAAGCTCGCGAATTTTCATTGCAGCATCCGTTCTTGAGACATGACATCACGAGCACACGTACACGATTCGCCTAACGAAACCACAGCACTACGTAGAGACAATGACAGAACATATATGTTGTGATATGATATAGTGAAATGACGGCTAGGAACTTCGTATCCAGGCACCTAGTAAGCCGGAATTGCTGTGATATAAAGCTATTACAGTATTAACACGAAAGTGTCTTATGCCGAAATCTACCAGGACTTCACTGACATCATTTCCGTCACGGATGTGACGTACAGACGACAAAGGAAAACCAGGAGAAAATGTTTTGCTGATTTCGATGACCTGTGAACAAAATGTCAGCTAACGTTGCTACTTGAAAGAAAGCCTTTCATATATCTGAGATATGGGTCATTTCTGAAAGGGATTTGACGTAAGGCTTGAATGACTGAAACGTTGAGAGTCGCGTCTGTGTAGCTTGCCGGAACGAAGTGTTATTAATCGCAATAAGCGAGTAAATATTGTGAATACCATTTTGCATAGGTGAATGCCCATGGACGTAATTATTAGAAAAAAATATGGGACGAGGACAGTCATGTGCGGGCCGGACCGCGTGTTTGAGACCCCTGATACGGGATGGGGAAAGGTTAAGCGCTGCATTTCACGTGTGGGCATAGAACTGCTTCATCTGTGCTACTCGGACAACCCGGGCTCGTGCCCGCCATCGGCTCGAGCTTGGATCAATACTTAGGGGCACTACGTCGTGGCTCACGTCGATGAGTCATCTGTCGATATTATACGAGCCAAAGTATCTGCTCAATAGCTGCTCTGGGGGTCCACGGTGACGGCGGGTGGGCCCGAATAGCGCGCTGCATTGGTGCTTTTTTTTCGAGGAAAAAACGAGTGAATTATAAATTAGCAGCAGACCTGTGAATCCGCGGTGACTACACGAGACCGCTAAAAATCACTGACCTAGTCCAGTAGACGTCCACTCGTCTTATGTCATCGACAGCAGTTTCAACTTCAGGTCTTCGCTATACGCAGACATCAAATTTTAACGTTTACCGATCATTAGCGTCCTCAGTGGGCTTCCGCCATACTTCCCCCTCGAGGTCATCGCCGTCCAGACGGGATATCTCTTGATATCTGTCACGGCTAGTAAAGTCTGCGGTATCCTCTGCATTAAAAGAAAACGTGCGTATGGCGCCGCCCTTCACTTCCAAGTGTGGTGAACAGCTGCAGCATTATTATGGTGCGGGCTGAGGTTTTATTCTTTCTTTTTTCATACCTCACAATAAAGAAAGCATTGAGCTGCGCGCACTTGCCTGGTGCTCTGTAGATGGGGCTGCGTGCATGCCTTTGTTATGACATCCTATATAATCGTGCCGAGGTCAAAGCGTTATTCGGCAACCGAAGTTTACGGACCATGGTATACACGCGTGCTGAAATTGAGGTCTCTATAAAATACATTTGCTATCACGCTATCGTGTTCTTCTGAATGCATGAGGCGCTTCACACGTAACACATTAATTTCAAACTGTACCAAGCCAACACGTATTTGTTTTGGCTATGTCACGGTCGCTGAATATACAAGAGATGCCATGGATGTTCCGTTCTATGGTCGTATGAAATTGCACGAGACATTTGGACCCAACATGGCGGTTACGAGGACGGTGTGACTGAAACAGGAAGGTGGGACTGAGGGAAAGGCGAAGGGAAGAAACACCAGCGTATCGTAGTATTGTGCCTGTAGGGTCAGGGCTGTAGACGGTGTGCATGGCCAGGTGGTCATGCAAAAGGCGGAGAAAAAGGGACCACCGCATTAGTCTAGGAGGCTACGACAGTCACGGGTTTTAAATAAGGGCGCTTTTCGACTAGCACTTACTCATTTGTATGTTGGCGAATTCGACCTAGCATGGTAAGCTGTACGCAAGCATTCTACGTGCAGGCAAGTAGTTCTTTTACCATAGCGCACACACTCTCACGTCTTGTGTCTCCCAGAGAGTCGGTCATCACGACAGGCCAGGGACTGGCGTCGCTTACAAATCAATTGATCTCCACATTTGAATCGCTTATACAAGATACACCCGACATAATACACAGACACGCTCGTGGTGCGGCGCAACGCCTACGCTGGCCCACATAACGTCAATTCGCTCTTTTGAAGGGTCCGCGGACTTCATACGGCATTGGGAGGCACTGCTCGCAAGTGAGACCAGAGAGAGCCAGTTCGCCCTCCTGGACCTACCTCATCGAGGCGCTAGAGCCAGTGGAGCCCTGGACTGAGGGCCCCATCCAGACCTGCTGTCACACCATCTGCAGAATAGTTTTCATCCTATTGTCTTCCTGTATTTTCTTGTTTGCTTTTTTCTTTGATCTATTGCCTGATTTTATAATTGCGGTGGAGTGACGAATCCGGAGCCGTTTCCCGAGCCAATTCAGCAGCATAAAGATAGATTAGCTGGAGGCGAATAACTTGATTGATGGCACTGCTGCATTATACAGGGTGCACCAGTTGACTCTATGCAGAGTTTAAAAATATGCCGACGCGACTAAATGCATGTTGCTGATTATTGTATGGGGGTGTGTCCGACTATTTTTTGTCTTCTGCTCGACTGCTTATTTAGCGAAAGCAATTAACTAAATTCTAAAGCAACGCAGCTAGGCAAAAAGTTCGAATGAGAAAGTTAGAGATTGTTTTGCAAAGCGTGTGATTAGACAGTTTCTAACTTTCTATCTATTAAGTAGTACTTTTCTGCTTCATGCTGATGCCCTCGGAATATAAAAAAAATTCGGCAGAACGCACGTACCGTGGCCGTCGATGTTATGCCACAGGTGACTGTTATGCCACAGTAGATGTTATATGCCACAGGTGCCACAGGTGACTGTGGCAGAATTTTTTTACTGAGCGAAACGTTACAAAATGATGCTAAAGATTTGTATAAATTTTACACGCATACATGTATGTTGAAGGGCCGAATATGTGTTATATAACCAGTTGTTTACAGTGGGGTAACGCTTCCAACGACAACATGGGTATTACCAACACCAGAAGCGGTAAGCTGATATGTAGTGCTTATACTTGTCTCTGATGATGGAGAACGCACGCATGTTTCACGAACCCGTGTGCATGTGTGGAAGAAGTTCTTGACAGTTCTTGAACAAGGTCATCGTCACCGTGGTCACTGAGAACCAGCAGCTGGTCATGACTTATTATTGGATCCGGTCGTGATCGCGGGGACGAGGGGTCCATGTGTAGTGAAGTCTGAGGTGTAGTACAGCTGTTGGAAATCGTGGATGCGTCGGTCATTTCGTCGACAAATTGTCTGTCGATAGAGTCGACGACATGTCGGAACCTGAAGTCACCCTTCGCGTTGGTGAGGTAGGCCGTCGAGGCTGGTAGGCCTGGATAGTGCTACGTAGACCAACATCAGTGGATGACGCTTGTCGCATTCGTAGACTACCTGGGCGTATGTGGCCTACATAGCCTAGTCTACAAAGCGGCTGTCAATCAATCTGACATCGTCCTCGGCCAGCATGAGGCCATCGCCCAGCCTTGTAAGAAATGAAGAGGACACTGCGTCGTTCTGTCGCACAAAGTTCACTTTACGGTGCGATGATATGAATATCATACGTAACTTTCGTTAACGCATTCCTCCGTAGTCGAGCAATGCTTCAATATAGCGTGCTGAATCATAGGAATAAAAATGTAATCTTTATTAGACGGCTATAAAAGCGGAGCCAACGCTGGAACCACAGACGTTTACCTGATATGACGCCTGTATCGTAGGAGTACACATCGTAGGAATATCATGTAGTGTTCATTGCTTTCTTGCAAAATTTGATCGCCAGCACAATAACCACAACTGACGTTGCACCGACATTATGCCTGTGTAGGCTGCTTTTCCAAAGCAGTTTATAGACCTGGCTTGACTCTGTGGTAAAATAACTGTTTACCACGCAGAATGCTTGGGTTTGATTCCTTCTAGGATCCTAATTTTCATTCTTTCCATTTGTCGGGTCAACGCTGCCGATGTTGGTTTTTCTTAACGCTCTCGCATTTAAATTACCCATGTCTGTCCTCGCCCTTCCTGCGTAGATATAAACTGTCAATCCCCTGTGGCACATACCCGCATACTCCGGCTCCTGGCATATGGGTATGTGCCACACGTGTCTGGAGGAATGAATGAATGAAACACGAAAAGAACGCACACAGGACTAGCGCGAACTACCATGCGTCACAGCTCGATACTGGAAGCGCACTGCTAAAACATAAAGCAGGACGCACGAAACGAAGGAACATGTACACACAGGACGAGCGCGAACTAAATGTCGCAGTTGTTACTTATTTCTGTTTGAACAGAGCGCTCCTTTCGCAAACGCGGCCGCTGCAGCGAGCGAAAGACCTTCGCTTTACCTTCGCTGCGCTCCTCGCGCCATCTCGCTGGTAATGAAGAAACGCTTATAAGGACCTTTCGTCTCTGATTCCGGCCAGCGGTAAAGGGTGTGTATATAACGCTCGCCGTTAGCTGCCTAGAGGATCGGCGTTTCGTGGCGTAGTGGCTACCGCCACGGGCTGCGGAGCGAGAGGTCCCTGGTTCGATTCCGCGCTTGGATTGGATTGGATTGGAAGAACTTTATTAACAAAGTCCGGAGGCGTGTGCTTGAGCACACGGCGGGCCGCTCCCACGACGGGACAGTCAGGCCGAGACCTACCGCCGCATCGTGGGCCCTCTGGACAGCCCAAAGTTGTGACTGAATGTCCGGACTGCTCAGAGCGGAGCCCCACTTGCTGGCCGATGCTGTATCAGTGCCACGTACCGAGGGGCACTCCCAGAGCATGTGGTGTAAGGTGGCTAAACCACCACATTTCGTACATGAGTTAGTTAAGTAAACATCAGGATAAAGCTTGTGTAGAAAGGCAGGGTTAGGATATGTTTCAGTTTGCAGCAATCTTAGTGTCAAAGCCTGCGCCCCGTTTAACTTCCGAGCTGGAGGCGGGAAGACTCTCCTGCCCATAGCGAAATGTAAAGTAATTTCATTGTACGTGGTCGGTTGATCCCTATTTACCAATCCTCCAGATTGACCCAGAAGTCCTCCATCGTCGCGGATAGAGAACCCTCGCGCCCTGGAGTGGGCCAGCTCATTGAGATTGATAATCCCTCCTACCTTGGCGCCCATATCAGCAGGGAACCATGTAAGGGTATGAGTTGTAATTGACTTCTCACCGAGTATTGCTTTGGCCTCTTTGCACACAGCACCAACACTGAAAGCGCGAATGGCCGCCCTACAATCACTATATATATTTTCGTGATTTTCATCTAGGAGAGCCATGGCGATGGCAACCTGCTCGGCTGCATTAGCAGTTTGGGCGTATACCGACGCGGCATTAATGGTAACCCCCTGGTGGTTAATTGCAACTACCGTAAACCTGCCACTGTTGCCGTCATATTGTGCCGCGTCTACGAAGCAGCCACCCCCTTGGAGACCCTCAACGTCGCGGAGAAGGGCCAGAGCTCGCGCTCTCCTCCTGCCTACATTTCGCTGGGGATGCATGTTCCTTGGGACAGGCGAGACGATAATGTTCTCCTTCTGATCTCTCGTCAACCCTTGGCATCAACCTGAGCTGGTGGAGTACCTATATCCGCGAGAATTCTCCTGCCTGCTTTTGAGCCAGAGAGTCGAATTACCTGTGCTCTTTCTTGCGCTTCCGCGATTTCCTCCAATGTATTATGAATTCCCAACTGCAGGAGACGATCCGTGTGGGTATAATTGGGGAGCCCAGGGCACTCTTTACCCCCCTCCTAATCATCGCATTAAGCTTATCCCTTTCCACTCTCTTCCAAACGTGTATTGCCGCCACATATGTAATATGGCACAACAGAAAGGCATGGATAAGCCTGACCAAGTTATCCTCTGATAACCCTGCCCGTCGATTAGCCACCCTCCTAATTAGCCTAATAACACGATCTGTCTTTTTCGCTAATCTTTGAATCGTGATGTTATTGGTGCCCGTCGCTTCTAGCGTCATACCTAGGATTCGAATGGAAGCGACCTTGGGGATTAACCCGCCACTCTTGGTACGGAGGTGGATGTCGGTCTCTAGTGGTGACACCCAGCCTCTCGGTCGGGGGCCCCTCCTGACCGGGTTATACAGGAGGAGTTCAGACTTCTCCCGGGAGCACGAAAGACCTGTGCCCTCCAGAAAGCGCTCGGTAGTGTCTATTGCCTCCTGCAGGGCAGCCTCTACGGCGCCATCGCTACCTCCCGGACACCAAATGGTGATATTATCTGCGTAAATTGTGTGACCAACATCCTGAATTCCACTAAGCTGCCTCGAGAGACCAGCCATGGCAATGTTAAAAAGTAGGGGTGAAATAACAGAGCCCTGCGGGGTGCCCCTATCGCCCAGGACTTTCACATCCGATTCGAGAAACGCTTGGGAAGCATTTTTCTAAATTATTTTTCTTTGGGACTTTCATATATATATATACATACTTATACATATACGGTGAATGACGGCGACGGGGACGGACAAAAACCAGCCGAGACTGTCCATATAATTGCTATCGCAATAAAACTTTATTAGTACAAAGGAATTCTCCCGGTGAAGGTAGAGCCCTCAGTCAAGGGCCCCTGTGGCCTTTGCCATCTTGCGAGCTCTGTCGATCAGCTTGAGCTGTTCCTCAGGTTTTGAGCGAAACAGCGCAGCTTCCCACTGCTGCGGTGTTGTTGTGTTGTTTATTGGCACAGCCTTTGAGTGTTGGCAGGCCCATGTAACGTGATAAAGCGTTGCGTGTTTCCCGCATAGCAGGCATTTGTTGTCATGTAGCCGGATAGATTTTGTTAAGTACACTGAGATTTGGTTATGTATTAGTCTCCACCTGTCTCCAGGCAACCGACTGC
This sequence comes from Rhipicephalus sanguineus, assembly GCF_013339695.2. NCBI lineage: Eukaryota > Metazoa > Arthropoda > Arachnida > Ixodida > Ixodidae > Rhipicephalus > Rhipicephalus sanguineus. Next base: position 85,332,124 of record NC_051179.1, on the reverse strand, counting down.
TCTCTACTGAGGTGTTTGTGGGGAGGGGGATAAATCCTCTTCAGGGCTCTTTGATGTTCTAAAATTGCCCCATAGAGTCTAGTGACTGTGTCTGGTTCCCCGTCGTTGTGCGGCCCCCGGTTGGCGTATGCTCGGGCATAGGCGTCAGCACGCTGGTTCCCAGTCGCAGTTTCATGGACAGGTGTCCACGTAATGGAGCAGCACGAGGAGATTTTTCTCGCCTTGAATATGCGGATATGACAGGAGTGGATACGCGTCCGCTGCTGTATCGTCTGCACGCTTCTTGCAAGGGTTTGACGACGTACGCGACAGGACTTTCATGATATTCATGTCATGACCCGACAGTAATATTCGTCAAATCCTCTTATCCTCCCATGCCAATTTTTGTCTACACTAAGTTAGGGCGGCGATTATGAGAGCACCTAGACGTAGGCGGCTAGACAGACAGACAGACAGACAGACAGACAGACAGACAGACAGACAGACAGACAGACAGACAGACAGACAGAGATAGATAGATAGATAGATAGATAGATAGATAGATAGATAGACAGACAGACAGACAGACAGAAAGGTAGACATAGATATAGATCGATAGATAGATAGATAGATAGATAGACAGATAGGTAGATAGATAGATAGATAGATAGATAGATAGATAGATAGATAGATAGATAGATAGATAGGTAGATAGATAGATAGATAGATAGATAGATAGATAGATAGATAGATAGATAGATAGATAGATAGATAGATAGATAGATAGATAGATAGATAGATAGATAGATAGATAGATAGATAGATAGATAGATAGATAGATAGAAACGCTCAAAGTGCCAAATGTTCGCTAAGAAATGCTTCGCATTTAATAATAATGGCGGACTTGCTACCGATTGGAAAGCGCACTTCATAGCTTCGTTCAGTGTTTTTCCTCATGCCCCCCAATGTCTCATATTGGCAGGATTTCTGTCAAGGCAGGCAGAAGCAGAGCGTGCCGAAACCACAAAAAGAAGGATGGCGGCGTTAAACCAAATAAATAAAAGCGCAGTCACAAACATTGAATTGCGGGCAGTGGGAGAGAAAGAAAACCGCGCTAATGTTGGTTAGCCCGCTCGTTCTTCACTTAGCCCGGATGTACTGCACTGCAGAACATGCATTAACAACCGGCAGTACTAAAAATAAGGGGGCAATTTACCTTTTATCCAAGGCTCCATATCTCTGTCACTCCAATGCTTTGTTTTCAAACATCAAGATTATTATAGAATCTTTGTACCAGAATAGGCTTTGTCGCTTATGCCGAATTGAAAAAAAAATGAGGATCGATAACACGCTGATGCAGCTGGCTTCCTTACAGCATCATATCTCCTTTTATTACGTACGTCAACAGAATACTTGAAAGTTAATACCAGTAGAACTACCTACGGCGCTCAAATGCTGCAATTTTCCTTACTGAGACTAATAAATGGGGTGCAAAAGGAATATAACAAATATATATTTCGCATTTAAAGGACCTACGCCTTATATTTATATCATTTTAAATACTCGCGTAAGAGGTTCATGTTCATTTGATCAACATTGTTTGTTACGCTTGTACAAAATGTTTCACTTTTTAATACTGTTTTTGTTTGAAGCATAACTGCTTGTGGGTACTATAAGGCGTTAGTCTGTTATATTTGCCCGCTGTGAAGCTGCCCTGTATCTGAGATGGCCAGGTTAACCTCAAGCTGCTAACTGCAGCTTTTATCGCCTGGTCATCCTCACACTTCCGCTGGAAATAAATTCACTCTAATTCAATTCTTATCCGACGTTTTTGCCCCAAATTTGTCGTCGTTGGGTTCATTCGTCGGACTGCGAGCTCTGTGCTTGGTCTCTGTAGAGACGACTCTGCTTGCAAGGCCCGACTGGACGTCCATCACGTTGCAATGTGTCGCTTTGACGTCCTCTGCGCAATGACGTTCAGTCGGCGTCTGGCCCGCACTGGTCGTCTCCGTGGCGCTCTTGAGGGGCGCACTACTCGCGTAGCCCGAATACATCGACAGGAATTCGGAGTAGCCGGGCGCGTACGTGGTCGTCCGCTCTTGCTGGAGATCCGTCTCAAGCGGAACGTAAGGTGCCTGGAATGACGTCGACAACCAGCTCTGCGCCGGACAGTAAGGGCCGCACGGCTGGCTCGACGCGTAACCGGCCGAACTGGGCGCTGAGAACGTGCGCTTGGCTGTCGGTAATATTGGGCGTGGCGGCGAGTAGTGCGGACTATCGTAATCCGTCGGAATATGGCTTTCAGGAGGAGTGAACTGCGTCGAGGTGTGAGCGGAGCACACGTCGTGGGCCGGGAAGTAGTCGGCGGCGCTCCTTGTGGGAGAACGCGGAGGCGAACCGTTGTCGTACGGTTCGGTCGGCGGACTTGGAGATTCTTTGATGGTGTAGAGGCTGGGAAAAGGCTTCGACGCAACGGCGCGAGGCTCCGACTTGGCGGGCTGATGTTTGGCCTGCTGACCCCGCAGCGAGGCAGCTTCGTCTTCGTGCTGACGTGATTCCGGGCATACTAGCATCATCGGTCGAGCTACGAGAAGCGGCACTGATTCCGACGCAGGTTTAACGGGCCAGAAAGAATTGGTCAGTTGGTTGCCCGGTGACTTGCCGGCCGCGGTACTTCCATCATTGAGCGTTTCACCGGGAACGACAGTGGACGCATCTGACTTAATCGGCACCCTCGGGGTCTCCTGCAATAATTGCATTTACGTAGCGGTTTTCTGAATGCATTTAATGGGTGTTAGATTTGCGTTAGTGATCCTTATCTGCAATACAAGTACACTGTGCAGAAAACCGATAAAGACGATCAGAGGCGCAAAGGCGATAGAGAGAGAGCTCTGTACTATCTTAGTGCACTGTGTACGTTGTTTGCACGTCTCCCTGTCTCCGTTGGTATGTATAAACTGAAACAGCACCGCACAAGCGTTACTGCGAAAGCCGTGCGACAGGAAGCGCACAGCGGTGTCGGTAAGCGAGTGGTGCTTCAAAAAAGCTAGCTAGAAAACGCATTCCTGGACACTTAAATGTTGACGCCGGCGTTTACAGTCGCTTTTGCCTTTGATGAGGCATGTAAGACTTTCGCCTTTACAAACCTGGTTGCAGAAGTGATGGATTTTATGGCTACTTCAGCTACTGAAAGGATGGCACCTTATATTGCCTCACCTGCATTAATTTGGCCTACCTCATATCGCAAGCTCGTGCGAAGAAAACAGCACACGTACGTAAACAGAGCTCCTGAAGCCTGAAGCTCTGGCATATGACTGTGGCTGTTCAGGTGGTGTCCTGCATTCAACCACGCAGTCTTCTTGGCTGTTGGGAGTCCTGCCCTGACGAGCGAAGGCCTCGTCAGTCTCGCGGTCGATGACTAGAAGGGCCACTTTGTCGGGGTTCACCTTGATACGGTTCACCACATCGCGATAGCTGGCACCCTCGACCGATTCACCATTCACCTGCGCGGACAATGTGATCACATATTTCAAAATCACGCGGCAGAAATCAACACTGAATCAGGAACTGGTAGAGCTGCGAAAAAGAGTTAGAAATTGTATCTTGATACAAGATACGCAGGCTACAAACGTTTCAGATACACACACTAGAATCCAGTACCGCAATTATTGTATCCAATATGATACTTTCCAATTTTGTTTTAACGGGCATCGATACATTCGCAAATTTGTTTAATATCGTTAAAACTGCATTCCATTCGAAGGTTAGTCTGTACTCTCGCCGTATAAGAAGGTAACGTTACCTCCACTATCCGGTCCCTTTTTCGCAGCCCGCCGAGATGTGCCGGACCGCCAACGTCGACGTGTGCAACGAACTGCCCGTTTCGATACCTGTCGGCATTCACTGCGAATCCGTAGCCTTCAAAGTTTGGCCACTTGCTCAGGTGGCAGAGACGCAGCCCTTCTGAAGGTTCCTGCAAGGCCATGTACACGATGGCAAAGATGGTGAAACACAAACGTGCTTCACAGCGATTGTCCATGGGTTGAGAGCTGGGCTAGTTGGTGAGATATCATTTTAACATATGGTGTAGCGTGTGTCGTGTTTGCTTCTTGTCCTCTTTGTCCCCGTCGAATCTGCGCTACTACACCATATGTTAAAATGATTGTCCATGGCATGCCGTTTGCACGGCAACTCGATAGGTCACTCAAGCCAAGCGGTAATGCTTTTCTGTAAAACGGTTGGGGAAGCCACCCGAAAACAACTAGTGCTAATGAATTCTCCTCATCCTGCGAGCAGTTTGCACCACTACGTTACTTGCATCTCTCGCTAGCCATCGCCGATAGAAGATGAACGAAGAAACTGGGGCTAGTTGTTACTGATGCGTTATCTCTGACACATAGTTCTCAGGACGGAAGACTTAAAGGGGCCCTGCAACACTTTTCTTAGTTATAGTGGAATAGTCTCATTATTGACGTATGACTATTCACGAGGCATATGCCGCAAAAATTTTTCGAATCCATCAAGTCTAAGTGGTGTTACCAAATTATAGAGATCACGTTCCGCAGCTTTCTTCCTCCACTCAACGCCGCGAGCGCGCGGAAAGCTGCGCGGGGCGTGAAGGGAGGGAGGATGGAGGTGCGAGGAGGCGCCGAAGAGTTACGTCAGCGCCGGCGGCATTTTTTTCTTCATTTTTTTCTCTCTGGCGCCTCGGCGCAACCACGTGGTCTGTGGCGCCACTTCCGGTCGGCTTGCGTGGACGTCGTCTCCATCGCACCGTGTATCGCGCGTGCTTGAAAACTGCGAGTCGGTTTGGTAATGTTGGGTGTGCACCTCGAACTGCCGTAGTGTTTTCATCGCTCTGCCAACCATGGACGTAAACCTGCGTGCGCGTTTGGAACGAATGACAGCTGAGATGGGTTTCGACTCACACTCCGATACACCGCCTCGTCGCACTGCTCGCGCTTGAATCGTATTCAACACGGCAAAGCTGCGTGCACCCTTCTCCCAGTGGCGGTACTTCGATGCTGTTTGCTCTTCGAATGCGAGCGCACAGCGAGTGCGGGCTGACAACAAAGAACTAAAGACTAAAAGAAAGGATCGTGGGGCATCGGGCCGGCGCGGACCCATCCCCCGGCTGTCTGCAGCTACCGTGAAAACGCGAGTCTGGTTGCTGTTTCGCGGTTTCTCGGGAACGTGAGCCTACGGGGAGGATACGCCGAGGTACGGCTCGATGACATACTGAACAGACAGCGAACGGGACTCTCGCCATACAGCGAACACAGGTATTCTAAACTAGCCGGCGCCAGCATTGTTATCGGAGAAATGCTGCACCGCTGCCTCGGTCGGTCGTGAGAACGTGCCGACGATGCAGTTTCCAGCTGACGAGGCAACACTCGAACGTCTGCCACTCTCAACGGCAACCGGCGATGGTCAAAAGCACAGAAATATTCACGATTTCTGCACTGCGCATGGTGAAGAAAACGCAACCACGCAACTACGAGCAGACGAGCTGTCGGTGAGACCGGAAGTGCTAATATTAATGTTTGTTCGGTGTTTTAACGGCATAACACGATATAAACATACATATTATCTACTTATTGAACTCAAAATTGACAACGAAGGTAATAATGAGGGTGTTATCGTGATTATAACATCAGCCAATGGTGGAACTGCCGACAATCGCGTCATATATTGCGGACTAATACATCATTTGTCGAGAGAAGAGGGAGCGATTTTCAGCTGACTTTGAGAATTTATTGTAAATTCCAGGCCGCTCGCTTCGCTATAATATTTGGCTCGCGTGTTCTCGGGAGCCTCGACTGCCGATTGGCAGCGCTTTTTGACCCTGCTCAAAAAGTGTTGCAGGGTCCCTTTAAGACAGCTCTGCCCCGAATATAACTAATTCTTTGTGTCTCATGCACTATCGTTAGGACGACTTGCACTATCGTTAGGACGACTTGAGGGCGAAAGCTTGCGTGATGATATATGAAAGTCTGAAATATCCCCTCAGAGACTGGCGAGGCATTTGACTCGTCGCGTCGCATTTCGTGCTTGGTAGAGCCTCCTCTGGCTTCGCACACATCTACGGCCTACACACAACCTAGTTGGCCCTGGCTACAGTGCACTAGAACATTATTATTCTAGTACACTACTGTCCTCGCTGAGCGTCTTCCGTAGCGGGCACTTCATAGCCATCAGTAGGCCGAGCCATGCGAACGCCGCAAGTAAACGCGCAAGTCGCGCAGCTCGAGCCATGCTGGAGAGAAACACCACTTTTTTATTTTTAACACGAAAGTGTTTCGTGCCGAGGTCCAGCAAGTAGTCACTGACGTATTTCCGCGACGGAAATACGTCAGTAAAATGGAGTTGACAAAGAAAAAAGTTTCATTCATTTGGGTGACCTGGGATTCGGACCCATGACCACTCGGTCAGCGACGACAGGTGCCGGTCGCTCTACCAGGTGCACTATCAATGCTCATGCATAAGGCTTCACAAACTGTCCTTTGATCTCTTACACCTTCTCCCTTTCACCTTGCTTGGTGTAGGGCGGTGTGGCCGTCTCGGATCGGTGAACTGAAGTCCCACAAGCGTTCCTTCGCATGAAGGAGCGCTATCACCGAGGCAGGCTACGCCAGCGTGAAGCAGAACCCCTTCTCGCGTTCACAACCCCAGCTATGAGATATGCCTATCGCGTTCCTGAAGCGGTGTGCGGCATATGCATGAGCGCAGGCGTAGGTTACTCTATTAATGTGGAGCGCACACCTTCGCATTTCTCTCGTCAATTGACGACGCTTACAATGAGTGCATATCGAGTACCAATGTTATGTGCTTGTTGACGCCATCTTTGCGCGGTATCCGGCATATGCTGTGTCCTGGTGTATACGCCTTGACATATATAATTAACATATATGTTAACTTCTTCAGCTACCACAAGGGTTGAATCATGATCTTTAGGGTTAGTCGTCGGGATGGAGATGCGCCGCTAAGCATCAACGTGGGTGCATCCACGTCACACGGTGCTATAGTTGCCAAACACCAAGCGACATTGTGGGAGCTCTCTATCATGGATGTACAATGTTTTAAACAACCAGTTATACTCTTCTGAAGACACGGTTCACTTTCGTGTTATACCTACTCCTAGGACGAAGGGATCAACCATGTTTTTTTTTTACAGTTGCTTAAACGCCGCAAAGGCAGAGGGAATTCAGCTGGTGGTGCGGACCCGTTCGCATGACACATATAAGGCTTTCCCTTTGATAACCAACTAATGTGTGGAACTGAATTGCTTGAAATGCTCGTGATACATCTTAATACTGACGGCACGTGATACGGATTCCGAGGACCCCACACTGATGGACGTGTGGCCGCTGTCATAGGTACCACTTCTTGGGGTGGCAATGGGACTGGCGCAGTTCAGGAGCACGGGCTGGGTGGTGGGAAGATGCGGTCGGCAATCGCTCTTGGTAACGTCCTCAGCCGCGACGAGGTGTTCTGAGCTGGCAGCCAGGCCATGTGAAGCGTCGTTAGCTGTAGAAGGCATGGAGGGCCGGAGACTGGCTCCGATGGCCTGGGGACTCGCAAGTCCCCCAGTACTCCCTGCTTTCACCACTGGCGTCTGGGATTGAAGACAGATCGATAGATAGAGGTGAAAGCCATAGGAAAAAGGCAGCGTAGTTAAATTGTCTGAGCCCAGTTGGTCACTCTGTAGCTATCAGGTGATTCTTGCTAATAGCCTGAACTGAAATAATCAGGCTCATCACCGAAACTCATCACTTACGTCTAGCTACTGCGATGCTTCAGCTAACCAGCGATATGATTAAATGAAATGAGAGTTGGAATTTTTTCGCGTAGCATGATTGCGCAGCGCAGTAACTCCGAGCCATGGTGTGACTGACGTTTTCAGGGCGTTGCGAGTCCGTGTTGTATCACAGCCGAGTGAAGCGTATGTGTGGGCCATGAGCGTTCGTGCCATGTGTGTGTGTGGGGGTTTGTTTGTTTGTGCGCGTGAGAGAGAGGGAGAGAGAAAGAAAAAGAAAGATAGGGAGGTTAACCAAACTTTGGCTTGGTTGGCTACCCTACACCTGGGGTGAGGGAAAGGGACATTTTGCATCTTCTTGGGACGTGTGTTGGACGCACTACACGAAAATCCTACAGCGTGGCGTTGGTAACCTGAACGTGTAACATTGATCAACATTTGCCATACCTGTTTTTTCGTTTTCCTAAAAGTTGACCGAGGTGGTCGGACTGGTGTCCAGCGGCGCAGGACGCCGTCTGCCTGGCCGCTGGGCTTCTGCTCACGGCTCGCGAATGCCTCGTCTGTCTCGCGGTCGATGACCAGCAAGTCTACTTGATCCGCCTCCTTGCCTATGCGCCACATGATTTCCTGGTAGCTCCTGTTCTCCACCGACACTGCGTTAACCTGCACAGTTGCGCAGTACGCGCATGTAAACAGTGACCTCGCAATAATTTCAGCTTTCTCTTTTATAGAACTAACATTAGGATTTCTGCTAAAAACCAGTTTACACGCCTATAGGCTAGTGTATGTTGTAAGGTGCTCAGCCAAAATTGTGATTATGAAATTATGTAACCCAGACAGAGATGCGGACAAGTCTTGCCTACATCCACAACATGTAGTCTCCATATTTTATCTCTTGCTGTAAACGAAATCGCATTTAAAACACTGGCCGAGTGGGGAACCTTCTTTGAGGGAGAGGAGCGGCGCACATCTTTTTCATGCAACACTCTTTTCTTCCTCCGGAGTGTCCGAGACTACTAGAACTATTTTCGAGACTAGCTACGCTGGTCTTCTCTGGAGAGAGTTTCTTATTTAATATCAAGTGCTTTTCCTTAAAACATTGTTCTCGTCACTACCGTCCTTCATATGTCCATCCGCGCAGTTAAGTCTCCTTGTGACCCATGACTTACCTAAAAAAGTTTTCTAAGACACGCAGGAGGCTTGCCACGCAAGTGACCCGGTATGTCGTGCAAAGCGCGACTGTATATACTGCAAAGCCGAAAGTCACCATACGCGACCCGTGAATGAAAGCTCTGTAATCTTTCATATGCATACTTCGATGAGCCTGTCATCGTCGCGAAGTCCACCAAGCTCGGCAGGGCTGTCGGGGACCACGCCCGTGATGAAGTAGCCCTGGAGCTCTTCGTCTTCTCGGACACTGAAGCCGTATCCTTCATAGTCCGGCCACTTGCGCAGGTAGCACAAGCGAAGACCCCCGGCAAGCTCCTGTGTATAAAATGAAGGTTAGTGAAACAAACAAGAAGTAGTGCTTGAAAATAGATATAGGTGCACAACAACGTAGTTCTACAAGCGAGGCATTTCTTAGCGAACGAAAGGCACTTAGACTGTATACATCCATCCATCCATCCATCCATCCATCCATCCATTCATCCATCCATCCATCCATCCATCCATCCATCCATCCATCCATCCATCCATCCATCCATCCACCCACCCATTCTTTCATCCCTCCATCCCTCGATCCCTCCCTCCATCCATCCATCCCACCCACCATCCATCCATCCATCCATCCATCCATCCATCCATCCATCCATCCATCCATCCATCCATCAATCCATCCATCCATCCATCCATCCATCCATCCATCCATCCATCCATCCATCTATCCATCCATCCATCCATCCCCTCCCTCCTTGTTCTACAAGCGACGCATTTCTTAGCGAACGAAAGGCACTTAGACTGTATACATCCATCCATCCATCCATCCATCCATCCATCCATCCATCCATCCATCCATCCATCCATCCATCCATCCATCCATCCATCCATCCATCCATCCATCCACCCACCCATTCTTTCATCCCTCCATCCCTCGATCCCTCCCTCCATCCATCCATCCCACCCACCATCCATCCATCCATCCATCCATCCATCCATCCATCCATCCATCCATCCATCCATCCATCCATCCATCCATCCATCCATCCATCCATCAATCCATCCATCCATCCATCCATCCATCCATCCATCTATCCATCCATCCATCCATGCCCTCCCTCCTTGTTGCCCGTTATTTCCAACGTATTGTGGACGCCGTTGCGATAGTAACAAACAATATGCTGCTTGCAGAGTGAACCGCACGTGCGAAACGAGGCAGCTTGAGAACGCCTTTATCATGTTTTGTAGTTTTACTGATATTTCTTGTTGCGTCGGCGTCTAGATCGACGGTCTCACGTTTTTTGTAGGGGTGTGCGAATATTCGAGCTTCGAATTCGAATCGAATAGTTCCTAATCGAATAATTCGATTAGGAACTAATTCGATTAGGAATAGCTAGTAATTCGATTAGGAATAGCTAGTAATTCGATTAGGAATAGCTATTATTCGAAGATTCGAATAATTCGACAGGACGAATATCTAAAACGAGCAAAGGCCAATGGTGAAAATTGGCTATAGGGTGGGGTGGCTAAAACTAACGCTAAAGGCGCGTTTACACTACAGCGACACGACACCGACGCAGACGGTCGGCCCACGAGTCGCCCGCCGACGATGTCGCCGGACCGTCTGGTCACACTAGGCCGACTACGACGCCGACCCTTCAATGACAGCATGTCGTAGCAGTGTAACATGATGGCAGACCAAAAACACCAGCAAAACACATCGGCAGACTGGTCGTCGGCAGGTCGTCGGGAGATCTGTGGCCGAGCGAAAATTTGCACATGCCGTTGCTTCGAACGTCAAAGGGGGAGATCTCCGGGCTCTCATGTATAGCCGCTAAAAGGCGACTTGACAAAAATATGCGTCTGGAAGCTGTACGAAGTACGGAAGAAACTTGCGTCATTCATTTTAGCGACGCATACACTAGCTAAACTTTAGTTTAGAAGTGTTGACATTTGCGTTTCAAATCAAGAATTGAGGACTCCGGCTCAGTTTGCGTGGCTCAGTGTTCTGTGATTGACATTTAGCACACAGGGTGGTCGCCACCATTTCACGGTCAGCGCACGAAAACGGTCGCATAAAATTTCTTTGTCTAAGATGCAACCCTTACGCTCGACGTCATGCTGCTTGAGGACTGATTGCGGGACGAGGTGGTTCCGTCCTTCTTGCGAAACTTCCTCGATGACGCTTTGGAGCTCACGCGGATGGTGCTGAGCAGGTCACCGCGAAGGGTGATGCCGTGCCTCTTGTACCAGGCAGCGGTTTCGTCGTCCACGACCAAGAGTCGAGCCTCGTTGGGCGTCGACTTGACCAGCTGCACCACATCTTGATGTCCGAGACCTTCCAAGATGGCCCCGTTTACCTGCGCGGTAGAGGCGCGCGGTGCGGTACACGTGAAATAAAAACTGTCCATTCGGCATAAGACTAGGCAGTGGTACTCTACTCCACAAGTCCTTACGATCTTTCAACATGTTTAATATTGTTCCGATACACTATACAAAATCGAGTATTTGGGGAGTTTTTCTGCCACACAAGAATAAACGTCATCTGGCTTGCTCCCGTTTCCTTTCTTGAAAACCCGGCCCCCGCCACTTTCTTATCAAGAATGCAATGTCACACTGATAACGCGTGCACCATTCGTGTCCGGGAAGTGCCAGGACCGCGGTGATAACGCGAGGAAAGTACGCAAGCTGGATGACGATTATAGTTGTGTGGAAGAAATACTCCCAAAATACTCGATTTTTTCTTAGAGTGTAGGGCCTTGTAGCGTCCTTTCTAAAGTGTCATACCACGGTTCGGATTGCATTGCCACATTTATTTTCCTGTGCTTTACCCAAATGGATACAGCTTATACGCATCACAAAACACCAGAATATCTAAATTAGCGTTCTTGTGTTTCAAACCGATAAAGATCTTCACAACCAAACAGACAGGCGTACAGAGAAGCTCAAACCAGTCTACAAAAAAGCACAAGGAGGACATGGGCCTTTAAGCACACAATGACCTCTTTGATAATTCGAAGCTGTTTGCGTGTGGGTAGTGTCGTGAAGCATTATTTTGAAACATGGAGGCGGACGTGAAAACGCTAGGAAACGTACCTTGAAGAGGTACGTCTACTTATACATTGTTGCCAGTCAAGACCACTGAAGAGGATCGTGTAATTATGTTTTCGCATACCAAAATCTTGCATATATGCTACTCTATGTGGTGAAAAATTATTTGAAACTACAGCCGACCTCAAGAAGGACAAAGCAGCGCCTCACCTCGACGACAGTGTCATTGGCTCGTAGGCCAGCGGCCTCAGCTGGGCTTCCCGATTCCACGGCCGTCACGCGCGGAAGATTGCCCTGCTGGGCAGCAACCAGTTTGAAACCGTAGCCGTCGTACTCGGGCCAGCGAACCAAGTGGCACAGGCGGGCCGCAGGAGCGTTTGCGAGTAGAGTGGCACTTGCGGAAGCGGAGGTCCCCTGGGCAGTTGAAAAGGACGAGTCATGCCGCGGCCTGACAATACAGACTGGTGGACTTCCCTTCAAGAAACGAGATGAATATTGATGTATGTATGAAGTTGAGGTGCTTACTGATACCAATGGTCTTGAAACTGTAATAAGCGGTGTTGGCGCTCATAGCTGCAGCGTGTATTAGGGAGAAATGTGAAGGAAGAGAAAGGACGACAGACTCGTTGACACAGGCAAGCGCTCATATGCGCTGATAAGGTAAGCGTTCTTTGTGTGCGTAGTGTCTTTTAGCGCGCGCGCACACGCACGCACACACACACACACACACACACACACACACACACACACACACACACACACACACACACACACACACACACACACACACACACACACACACACACACACACACACACACACACACACACACACACACACACACACACACACACTCTGACGTATCCCGACATCGATGTTTTCAAATCTCGCTATGCAGTTAAAACTCAATCTAACAAAACCCGATTTGACAAAGTTCTCGATCTAACGAAGAAATGTCCACACTCTGGCAGGCACCCACAGGATGTTATGTTGCCATGAACTCGAATTAACCAAACTAAGGCGGCACAACACCCGATTTATCGAAGTTTTTAACACGAAAGTGTTTTATGCTGGGGTCCACGAAGAATTCACTGACGTAATTTCCGTCACGGAAAAGACGTTGGTAAAAAGCAAATGAACAGATGACAAATAAGAACTATAAGTTTTCGTTGACTCGGATGACATGGGAGTGGAATCCAGGGCATCTCGGTCCGCGGCAATAAGTGCCGGACACTCTAGCCACTGTGCTACCGACACATGCACGAAGTTTTACAAACGCGGCTTATAGATCTCACACAATCTTCGTGAGAAAGACGCCAGAGGCAACGGGGACGCGTTGCCAGAGGGTAACGCCCTCTCTATGCTAGAGGGAAGTGAAGCGCCTTCGCGCATTGACAGCTCAAGCTACGAACTCTACTGCTCGCGTTCCTGAAGCACTGTGTGTTGGTACTTACATGCATGAGCAGATGCATAGATTACCCTATTACTGGGGAGCGCTCACCTTGGCGTTTCCATCGTCAAACGACGGCGCTTTGTATGAGTGCATATCTGTGCTTGTTGATGCCATATTTGCGCAGGATATACTGTGTCCAGGTGTATGTCAACTGCTCGAACTATCACAAAGGCTTAATCACGATCATGGACGTTAGTCGTCGATCGGTATGAAACTGCGCCTCCAGGCGTCAACGTTGGGACTTCTACGTTAAACGGTGCTGTAGCTGCGAAACACCGATAGTCATTGTGCGAGCTCTCATATGTCAATGTCAACGAAATCAACTACTTCTGAGAAGGCACGTTTCACTTTCGTGCAATACCGATTTCTATGACGGAGGAATCAACCATGTTTTTTAGCTTTAATTCATGAGTTGTGGATATTGCGTGGTGGCTGACAGAAAAGGCTAGAACTGTACATGCCAAAAAAGTTCTATAAAGTTATTGATGCTTGTTCCATTTTGGACGACCGCAGTATGATGAATGCACATTCTGCAGAGAAATTTGCATGTGCTGCAGGTGAGCGGTGTTTGAAAATATATGAAGTCCACCATGGTATCAAAACGCAATTCTACTGGGTACCGCACTCCGCCTCCCGTTCATGCTTGTTATACTCAGTTTCCATTTCAGCGTTACGCAGTCGCTGGCACCACTCCGCGTTACTTTTCTCTTCATGATTGCATATTATATGGACAGCCCTGCTCGCTCATTGTACCAGGCTTTCTCCCCTTTCTTCTCCGTTTTGTGGAATAAAACCAGTCTTTGTCTTGCAACTCGGCAAGGCATTCGTCCGTTTTGTTTAATGCGGCGCTTAGCTCCCTGGCCGTTAGGCCAACCTTCAAGAACCGCCACATTACCTCGACTCTACACTACACTGATTCTACAAGACACGTTGGTGACGAGAGAAACTACGAACTTGCCAGACATGGCCGATAATACACACGGCATGAATGCAGTACAAAGCGCCGAAGTGTGGAAAGATATGTCTAATTTGCGGAAATTCCACAATGTTTACGTTAACGACACTCCTTTTCTTCCGCCATTTCACTGGATCGTACTGCATCCAAATCACTTAGCTACCGTCCCGCCCAGTAGAGCATGCCCTTGTTACTAGAGCATAAGAGGAAAACTGCCTACCTGGGTGGATGAAGAGGATGGATTGTTCATTGTCCCGCAGTTGGACGACGTAGCAGACGTTGCTTCCACGCAAAATAGCGGTACCGTCTTCCTCAGGATAGAACACAAGAATCGAGAACAAGCTCGTGCACCCACGCTTCTTTTTCTTCTTGAGGGCACGCCTGGTGCGCACGTGCGGTGGTGATGCTGGTGATGCTGGCCATGGGCATTTCGCAGCAGTTCGGCCCATTGATATGTTCAAATGCCTGGGGCTGTAAGATTTCAGGTGCGAAGCAGCTTATGAACGAGGCCTATCCCCCCGGCGTGACCAGTGCCCCGCGTGCCACTAGATGTATGGAAGAAAGAAGAGAACGAAATGCAGGCACGAGAGGAGAGCTCGCGCATGTGTGCACAAAGGAATGTTTTCCTGAGAAAACGGTGCCACTAGATATATGGAAGAAAGAAGAGAACAAAGTTTTCGCATGAGCGGAGAGCTCGCGCATGGTGTGCAGAAAGTATTGTGAACTATAGCAGAAAGGAATGTTTGCCTGACATATGAACGTGCGATAGAGCGCTCGCACCACTGCGGCGCGTGCTCTAGTATAAATCGTGCAAGATAACCACTACGCCATAAATCATGCAAGGTACCCACTTCGCCGTAAATCATCGTCATTCATGCAAGGTACCCACTAAGTCATAAATCATGCAAGGTACCCAATACGCCATAAATCATCGTCATTCATGCAAGGTACCTACTACGCCATAAATCATGCAAGGTACCCTTAGATGCGAAGCAGCTTATGAACGAGGCCTCACTCCCCGGCGTCGCGTCGACGTAGCCGTTGCCCCAGCCGATCCGGAGCGGCGGGCTCGCGAAGCCGAAGCGAAACGGGCGCGTTGACATCGCATTCTCAAACTTCAAACTGCAACCTTTGCAGCAAGAGCCATTAACACTTTACGGACCACAAGGCCGTTATACTCAAGGGAAAATGTTCCCCTGAGCCTAAAGTCATATATGACGAGTAACAACATCAGGGGAACCGTTCTCCTGAGATTAAAGTCATATATGACGAGTAACAACATCAGGGGAACCTTGAATAGAAGGACCATGAACAGTGATGAAGAAAATAAAACATTTACAGAAATCTAAGTCGACTCATGGCTGCCTTGCATACTACTCAGGGTTCCCTTTACGGGGAGATGGCATGGTATGATGAACTTTATTCGGGTCCTGAAGATCAACCCTAGGTTGACGCAGGTGGCTCCCACGTTGGAACAGTAAGGTTTAACTTTGCCGCCGTATCGTGGGCCTTCTGGACGGCTTGAACTTGATCTGAAAGAGCTCCACTGTGAAGGACTCTTTGCCACCAGTCTCTTTCCCTGTCACAGTCTGTGAAAGCCGCAGGACACTGCCAAAGCATGTCATCCAGAGTAATGTTGCCTTTACACTTCTCGCAATTGATTTGTACCTCCCGTTCTGGATATATCTTGCTAATAAAGTTTGGATTCGGGTAAGTGCCTGTCTGTAACAATCTCAGAGTCACCGCTTGAGCTCTATTGAGCTTAGCGTGTGGCACTGGGAATTCTCTCCTGTTCATATAATAATGCTTCGTCACTTCATTATATGTGAGTAATCTGTCCCTGTTCTCCTCCTGCATATTATCGGGATCCTGGTCGCGTAGTGCACGGATAGTAAGTCCTCGTGCAGCTGCGTTAGCCACCTCGTTTAAATTCTTCCAAGATGGATCGACAGTCACCATATGAGCAGGAAACCAGCGGATTTTGATCTCTTGGTTGTCCATCGCACCAATCAGTTGGGCAGCACTTTTGGTTACAAAGCCTTTTGTAAAGTGTCTAATAGCCATCTTAGAGTCACTGTAAATTCGCGTCCACTTATTATTCCTTAAAGCCAATGCTATTGCCACTTGTTCCGCGACTGTCGCATCTTTAGTCATGATTGTAATAGCATCCCGAGTGGGTCCATCTGAATCTACTTCTACTGCCGTAAAGGCTTTCTTTCCTCTTACCCGTGGAGCATCTACAAAAGCCGAATATAGTCTGTCCTGTTCTATCTCCTGCAGGAGAGCTTTGGCCCTTGCCTTTCTTCTTTTCTGGTTGTGCACTGGGTGCATATTTCTAGGGAAAGGAGTTGTCTTAATTAGCTCTCTTATGCTATCTTTTAGCTCTACTGCGTAATCACCTGAATCTCTGGATTCGGTTGGATACTACCCTACCTCTTCAAGTATTGCTCTACCTGGCCTTGTTCCAGAGAGCCTCTCTCTGTGGGCAATTTGCTGAGCTTCAGTTATCTCGGCTATTGTGTTGTGGAGCCCAAGTTTCATTAATTTATCATCTGGTGTACCAACCGGCAATCCCACTGTTGTTTTGGCAAGCTTTTTAATAGATCGGTTCAACTTGTTTATTTCTGTCTGTGTCCATCTCAGCATACCAGCTACATAGAAGTGACACAAGGCGAAAGCGTGGACCAGTCTCATGGCGCTGTCCTCTCCCAACCCTCTGTGTCTGTTAGTAATTCTCCTGAGGAGTCTTATTACCTCCTCAGTCTTGCTAGTGATATGTAGTATTGTTCTTCCATTTGTCCCGTTTGCCTCCAGGAAAAACCCCAAGACTGGCGGGAATTTTTTAAACGCCTCAGAACGTGCAGCCACAGCCACTGGCTTCCCTGACTTCCTTCTTCGCAGTATAGTAGAAGGGCTCTGAATTTATATCTAAGTAATTATAGTTTTTTTGTAAGCTTCTTTTTATTTAGAGCTAGTTTTACTTATTTTATATTACTTCGGTTTTTATTCTTAAT
This sequence comes from Rhipicephalus sanguineus, assembly GCF_013339695.2. Taxonomy (NCBI): domain Eukaryota; kingdom Metazoa; phylum Arthropoda; class Arachnida; order Ixodida; family Ixodidae; genus Rhipicephalus; species Rhipicephalus sanguineus. The sequence goes on along the minus strand of NC_051179.1, from coordinate 85,314,758 downwards.
TATTTGTTCACGCTAAAATTTTATTGCTTCACTTTCCCATATTTCGTTTTTTTGTTACGTGGCCCTGCTGTCATGGAGGGACAACGCGAGCACGTTTCCTGAAGGAGAAGGAGGACGACGATGTAGGTTGCAGGCGGATCCAGCCTTGCGAGATGTGCAGGAAATTGCCTTTTCCTGCGCTTTTTTATATATAAAATATCTAATGCGTAGGCAATTAAAAGCTCCTTCTTGAGCGTCTCGTTCGTCATCTTGACTCGGCTGTTACTTTGTGGGTCCTCAGCCTTGTGGCCTTTTCAGTGGCTTTCAATATTTCGAACTTCCTAAAATTTTTCGCAGTAGTATATTGTGGTATTAATAGGAAAGAACGTCTGCACGAGTAACGTTGGCCGTTTCAAACTATCCTAGAATGCCTACTGCAACGACAGCTGCGACGTGTGCACTACGTCATAATTCTTGCTTTTGCGAATCGGCGAAGTACTCACTATGCGTGAGTGAGGTGCCACGCGCACCTGCACTGCTCCAAACTTTTTGATGCTGTTGCTGCTACTGAAGATAATTAATTATGCCTGACCGATTTATAATGGGTGGTCCTTTTAAAGGACCACCCATTATAAATCGCTCAGTGATGAAGCGCAACGAGTTGGTGGTTTAACTACCAACTCGTTGCGCAGTTCACATTTTTTTACACGTGGTGCTATTCTATGCTTCTGGCACGCGAAATTACATGCGTTAAAGAGATTCCTCGCTCTACAAGGCATTCATATAATTTTTTTACCAGCGAAGCTGTTTAGCAAATCGTTCCTGGTCTGACGAACCAAAAAAACTATCGTGATCATAAAGAGGTATGTGCCACAGATATTGGGTAAATCCCACTACTCACCACTGGTCCAATAAAAACGAACAAGGCAACAGTTAGCCCAACAAATGTGCCACATATATTGGGTAAATCCCACTACTCACCGCTGGGCCACTAAAAATGATGAAGGCAACAGCATTGTTGTTAGCCCAAAAACAAACGGCTGCGAAGCGACGGCGGCGAGCCGAAGACCCCGAGCACGTACAACGAGAGAATACTGGGTAACAGGAAAGGCAACGGCGGCTGCGAGAAGACCCCGAAGTGATTGAAGGCTTACGCCAACGACGACGTGCCCGTAGATCTGAGAGGTGTGAACGTTTGGTTTTCAGCGCGGATTTCTCTCTGTGGAGTTTGTGCATCCGTGTCTTGTCGGTGACTGTCCAATTTAACTCGAACCTTTCCGCGCTGAGAATCAACGTAGAAACAACCTAGCATCACCTAGCTAAAACAACCTATAGGAGCAACGAGATTAGTCTTAAAAATCGTTAATTCTTCAATCTCAATTTTTCGCTCCCAACCAACGACCCCGACACCGATGCTGACACCGACACCGACACTGGAATTTCTGATAAACAAGCTCTTTAACGTTGCCGCGTTAATAATGCACGTTTTTTTTATTTAATCACTGTTTCTGAGAAATCACATCAACGGCCATCCCGACAATCGTGGTCCAGCAAGAAGCACGATCTTGCGAGGGCACGTGCAGAAGAAGAATGAAACGCTACTTCGGCTGTTTCCAGGCGAGAAAACAGTGATGGCTTACTCAATGCGTGATAATTACGGGTCCTACTCGGGCTACAATGAAAGTGCGCTGGAGCCTCTTGCACCACAAAACGAGAACGAAGACAACGTCGTCACGGGCTACTACGATCCCCGGTACGACAAATTGTTCTTCGCTGGCGAGCTTCCACCGCCAACTGGTGACCCCGAAATGGAAGCCCTATACGCGTCTTCGTTCGTCGAGGTCTATTCTAATGAACCCTCGATGACAACGTCCATCCTCGTCACCCCGGAGAAGCGTAGTAGTCGTCAAAAGCCGCGGCGTCGCGTATCGTGGAGCCAGCAACTACCGCCTCGCTACAATCCAAGTACCTTCCGCAGCGTCCCACTCTTGATGTGCGCAGCTATCGTGCTCCTCATCGTGGTCTTACTTATCCTTTACTGGCTCGGGAGGTATCTCGACGAAGAAGACGGTGCGGAGACCGAGGCCGAAGCTGAGGAAGCGAAGTCCGACGTAGGCATAGTGGTGAGGCCGTACTTCACGCGCGAGACCACTCGCACGGAGATCCTCGCGACGCCGCCCTTCGTCAACGCCACGCTTTCAACGCGTGCTGCAGCAATGGGACAACGTCTGAAAGCAGTCGAAGGCGAGAAGAACGTAGATTGGTTCCGCAAAAGGTCTAACCTCTGCGGTGTTCGTTGGCCAGGAGGAGAAGCGGTGCACCGGTACTCTAACGGCAGCAAACCAGACGTACAAGCAGCATCGTTTTACTGCTGCGAAGTAGCGGTTCTTTGTTACTTTAACAGCGAACTGAAATTAGCTCGGCAAGCTGTCACGAATGAAAATTTATGCAGCGGCTTAGGTGACTTTCGCCCTCTCAGCAGTGCCTTCCAAGACGCCAAACATCCGCAGGTAATACTGCTGATGGAAATCGGTGACTTAGTTTCCAAAACACTGTGGAATGGCTCTGCCGGAGGAGCTCTGCGCTTGCTTCGAGGTGCGAGGCTTTTAGCGATGCGTAGCGGAATCAACAGCGTTGCCTTGTGGTGGCAGAACGACACAAGACCAAACGTGGAAGAAATCGCGAGCACGGTTAGGGCTGTCTCCGCCCAACTTACGCAGGGTAATTTTGACTTAACTATCTTTATTCCTTATCCCAGTAACCATAACCGACGAAACTCAAAAACTCTGGCAGCGTTAGACGAACTATTATACGCTTCGTCGTACAGCATCATTTTTAATCCCCACGCTTTGATATTCGGCAAGAAGACAACCTGGCCCTTGTCGAAGCGCGTTGCCGTTGATGTGAGCGTTCAACTTGACGAAAGGAGCATCTCAGTATGCCACCTGTTTACCACAGCCTCCTTCCTCGCGCGTCTCAAGAGACGGTGTGACTCCAGAAGAGAGCAGGATACAGGTGCTTCACCGCAGCCGACTTCATCAGCTACTAACAGAGCCTGCCGCTGCCGACAGGGTGACTCCGCCAAGGAGGCAAGTCACCGCTACTATATGTACAGGTGCCACGGTAGGACTGGCGTCCTCTACCAGACCGCTGCGCAGGCAGCAAAGTTCCGCCGCGACATGCTCGCTCTGACCGACGCCTCTTGTCACGGGACAGTCGACGGGTGGCAGCGAGAACTGTCATCCGTGTGTGTCGATATGTTCAGACCTTAGTAATGACCCGAAATTAGTAATGCTTTAATAGTGAGTTCAGCCGTGATTCCTACAGTTGTCGCTTTATTACTTTCCACTTACTATACTTTCCATTCTCTTTAGGAACGCAGTGCTTGCTGCGTTGCATCATACGAATTGTGAATTCGTTTAACGAGAATTACTTTCGTAAGGCGACGCTCTTTCAATCAGAGCTACTCCAACATTAACACATTGCGCTGAACCTGGTGTACTTCGAAGTTTCACACCTTCGGTGCTCACCTAACTGTAACAACATCGATGCCACATCGCAAGAAGGGATTCGTTTCGATATTTCTTTATACAGCAATTTATACGCGCCTGTATTATACCGATGTGTTTAAAGACTTTTGCCTGATGAACAACCAACATATTTTTCTCTTAACCACGCGTGGTCATTGCGTGATGTTCTACGAGTACACACGTAAAGACCTGTCAAACTCATTCTTTGTGGGAGCTTTCCGAAAGCAATTCAAAACAAGAGATTCTACACGCGGAAAAGTAGTTTTCGTCAGTGTTCCGAAACATATCCCGTTCGTTAAAAGGGTTCTGCAACACCTTTACAAGTGATCGTGGAATGGCTTCAGTAAAGTAGTTTGTTGCGTCACGAATCAACTGCCGCAGAAATGATTAGACTCCGTCAGGTAAGGACGGTATTACAGGGACTTGTCGAACGCTGCAAGCGCTTTCTCTCTCCTCTCTTACACCTGTACGCCTATCGTACGCTTTTATCCAAACAGAGCAAAAAGAAGGCTCTATAAGATCAGAGATCATCGTTGAACTAGGAACGTCGCTGGAGCCAAGGTTTTGACAATGGGCCTTGTATTCGCCAAGGCAGCATATCTGAGTATGACAAGAAAAAACAGAGCGAGGAACAATAATTGTCGATTGTTATAACGACGGTCGTTGCACGAAAGCTTCCAGAGGACAGACGTGCTATTTTGCCACAGAATGGGGACAAGGCACTGCTGATGCCGACGTTAAGTTCGAACCAAATCAGCGTAAATAGGATTATTTCTGGGGTATCGAGCATGATGGAGATTTTCGTGCCGACAAATCGCAAAGTGACGACTAGGCTGCGAATGGCTGCGTCACAGCTAACAGGCCAACTGTTTCTGTGTCCTGCATGCGTGGTCCACGCTTACGCTTCTTTTCGCAAAAAGGCCGGGTGCAAATCAGGCGAACCATAGAAACGAGAACACGTCCTTACGCCGATACCAAACTTGACCTTCTTTGATGCACTTATCGAGTTTATTCAATATGGTAGCGCACATCGAAACCAGTAAGACACTGCGTCGAATTAACTAGATGCCGAACCACCACCAGAAGACAGCAATGACAGAAGGAGCGTCTTGTTCTTGTTCTTGTTCACCTTCAACTGTGGCTCACACCCACTGTGGGGGATTGGCCAAGAATTGAGCGGTTTTATATGCTGTTATAGTACTTTAAAATAAGGGAGGTTGTAGAATAGAAACATTACAAATTTTACAGGAAATTTTGGCGCTCGATCAAATGTGTAAAAAACAAACAAAAAGCAATAGATATTAAAATAAAATAAATCGATACCCTAATTTTTAAAATGTGTACATGTGTCGACACAGAAGAATAATAATATAGATTAGTTAGTTAACCGATTGGTTTCACTGAGGTAATCCCGCACAGCCACGCAAACCGTCGCACTGGAGAACCCAGAAATAGAGGCTCCAAAAGACAAAATGACAAGCACAAATGAATTCTTGTTCTTGTTCACCTGCAACTTTGACTCACACCCACTGTGGGGGATTGGCCAAGACTTGAGTGCAGATAAATTCATTCCAATACCAATAGCACGTCTTCTATTTTCTTTCTTTTGTCTCTTCTTTCTTCTGGCGGTGGTTATGCGTCTAGTTTATTCAAAGTAGTGTGCAAACGAGCCCAGCATCGATCGAGTTCTGATAAGGACGACTCTAAGTGTCCACCAACACGACGGGGTTGTCTCGATGTCAAAGACAGGTCGAAGTTGCTGAACAGGGAACGATATTGACAAGCACGCAGCGCACGCGAGGGTTCTTCACCAAGAGTTATCACACACACTTCGGACGAGGGGTTGGGCATGTGACATTTCATTGTTCACCTCCTGAAGTGCTATTCTCAAGGCGGTACCATTTGCTTTGGGTCATTTTCTCGCTGGCGGTGTTGCAAGCGTTTTTAAGCGGCAGCAAGTGCTCAAATAGAGCACTGCGTGTAATTACCAAGGAAAAGTGGTGTTCACTCGAAATGCTGTTTGTCGATTACATCATGTTTTACGCACTTTTCGCGCGTTGCGACATCGCAATACTATGAAAGGGAATAAAAACAGGCCTATTTGCGTTTCGCGGCTCCGGGAAAAGTTGTACAAAAGAAACCGGAAACTTGAGCTTGATGTACATCCATTAGGATTTTAATGACCTTTCGCTCGCACTTCCCCAGTGGGCGAGCCGGAGTTTTCGTGTTTCCCCGTCGAGGCGTTGTCGTGCCGCAAACTCAGATCGGAACTGAAAAGTTGTGTCGCTGCTTTTCAGGCGAGGCCAATCGTTTCCGCGGGGCGGCACACAAGCTCTAAAAGCGGGCCCGCACATCCCCCGCCGCAGCAACTGGTGATCGACCGACTTCTGAGGCCGAGGATGATTGATCCCGAGACCCCACGTCGGCCCGTACCACGTGTGTGAAGAGCGACACAGTCGATGGCGGCCATTGATCGCCTTCGGGACACGCCGGTACCGGCGCACCGCGACCGACAATCAGAACACCTACGTATTTGCAGAGCTTGGACAAGCGACGTTGTCAACAGAGAATTGTCGACGGAGTGGTCCACATAAAGGAAATTCTTATCAGTTTATAATCAGGCAGTCAGTCGGTCAATCGTTGATATCGGTAGGGTAGTCTTTAAAATGTGTATTTGTGTTTTTATCTCTCTGGAATGCGAAGAAGGTGGTCAAAAAGTGATATATTTCACTAATATTGCGGCCAAGTCGCGGTACCCGCGAATTCAAGATCACGTGTTCCACTGGATATTGTGCATATTTCTGGAGTTTTGTTACCGGCAGGTATCTCGGAAGTTGTCTGCTGCCTTTCAGTCCTTTTGAATGCCAATATTTTCTTGAACACAGTAACTAGCACCAGTCAGACGTTACCAAAGTACGTGACCTCACGGGAAACTGCTCCATAAATTTCAATGTGGTTGCTTCTGCATCCTTTGTGGCTTGCGACGCCTCAGATCGTGCTAAGTATTTCTTATGTGATAATCGATTACCCGAAATCGAAAATTAATATGCATAAAACTAAAGTAATGTGGAACAATCTTGGCAGAGAACAGCGCTTTGCGATAGGTGACGAGACACTGGAAGTTGTAAAGGAGTACGTCTACTTAGGACAGGTAGTAACCGCGGAGCCGAACCATGAGAGTGAAATAACTAGAAGAATAAGGATGGGATGGGGCTCATTCGGCAAGCATTATCAAATCATGAATGGTAGTCTACCACTATCCCTCAAGAGGAAGGTATATAACAGCTGCATCTTACCGGTACTTACCTACGGAGCAGAAACCTGGAGACTTACAAAGAGGGTTCAACTTAAATTGAGGACGACGCAGCGAGCGATGGAAAGGAAAATGATAGGTGTGACCTTAAGAGACAGGAAGAGAGCAGAGTGGGTCAGGGAACAAACGGGGGTTAAGGATAACATAGTTGAAATCAAGAAGAAGAAATGAATATGGGCCGGGCACGTAGCACGTTGGCAGGATAACCGGTGGTCATTAAGGGTAATTGACTGGATTCTAAGAGATGGCAAACGCGTGAGGGGGAGACAGAAAATTAGGTGGGTAGATGAGATTAAGAAGTTTGTAGGTATAACGTGGCAGCAGAAAGCACGGGACCGGGTTGATTGGCGGAACATGGGAGAGGCCTTTGCCCTGCAGTGGGCGTAGAGAGGCTGATGATGATGATAAATTGATTACCCTAATGTGAATCTAGCTTAAATTATATTTCTTCAATGCCCCAATAATCAGGCCCTCCAGTACTGTGCCATTCAGTTGTCCTGGCATGTGAGGTATTCTGGAGGCTTTTGGAACAGCGGCCCGGACAAGGAATGGTAGCGGTGCAAGCAACGAACCATAGAAGCAAGCGGATCAGGCAAGAGGGAGAAAAGGTAACCGAAGAAGTGACAAAAATATCTTTTAGAGTATCAGAGGAGGAAAGAAGATTGCTGTAAGTTTCTCAGTTCCTTTTCCACCCCTCCCGCGGAACCCACTAGTAATCTTGCGATGAAATCGGATTCGCAGCTACGCGCGCTGGCATCAACCGGGCTTCTGACGTCACCACCGTCCAGTTGACCGCGCCCTCTTCATACACCGGAGCCGCGTCCAGGCAGCGGCAAATGGCAAGATGCCGTGCGCACGCGACCGCGGACATGGAATCGTTCAAGCGGCGCACGCGGATCGACCGGCGCCTCACAACGGTCTCGGAACCCGGTGCGACAGGCTGTCTGTGCCCCGACCGGGCAGGTGCAGCTTCGCGCTGGAGCCACGTGCAACACGCCGCTCGCGGTGAGAGAGTGTCTTCGTTTTTATGGCTCCATATGCGCACTAATTCTTTTTTCTCCTCAACGGCCCGTTTCTCTCCCTGCTTTAAGTGTCGCATTAACACCACGTGGCGGAATCGCACACAGAATTGCTTCAAGAATCTTCGTAATGGTGACGCGTTCCGGTTGTTAGGCACGAAACGCGACGGCAGTAACCAGTGGCCAACTCGCAAACATTTCCGCTCGTAAGAGTTGTTATTGGTGTGCAGCCGCTCTCGTCAATATTACATCCAACATCACAAACAGTTGCCGCTGGCTCTTAAAAACATCTCGTGTGAAATGTCGTTTTGTTTTTAAATGCGGCCTCTGTTCTAGGGAAGCTCTCGCAGGGCATTTTCATGGTTCTGCAGGCATTCTAGTAGCACATTATTTACCGGCTTCCAAATCAGACGCTTTTCTATTATTTACATGATATAAAGAGATGTTGGCGCACAAATAAGGCACCGGCTGCTGCTTAGCTCAAGTGACCGAGCATACCACATACAGGGTCCAAAAGTTAATAATAATATAATAATATCTGGGGTTTAACGTCCCAAAACCACGATATGATTATGAGAGACGCCTTAGTGGAGGGCTCCGGAAATTTCGAACACTAGGGGTTCTTGAACGTGCACCTATATCTAAGTACACGGGCCTCAAACATTTTCGCCTCCACAGGGTCCAAAAGTTACACATAAAACAGTGCTCTGCAAGTAACACCAGAACCCAACAAATATGCATAACATACGATATACAATTTCAATAACACCATGGTAGTCCAATATGACGTATAAAAATACGTATAATAGTTAACGGCACCGAGAAGAAAATGAGAGAGGCAACGAACTGGCAGGCGATTCATCGCACGTCTGAGACCGCAGGCTCAACGTGACATGCGGGAAGAGAATGCCACTAAAACCGTATTCCATTTCAGTCAGAAGCGCGGCGATGAATACTGATGACGCCCATGAAGCATGTCATGCAACCGTCTGCAATAGTGCACGGGCTTAGAAAGGAGTGCTGTGTTGGTTGATTTGCAATCGCCATTAACATTTATCTTAACGGTCCATCTCACGCACTTCTTGCTGCCTTGCATATCTCGCGCTACACAGTAGTGTGTTACAGGCTCGTCTGACGCACACGCTGTCTTGAAAGTCTTGCCGAGTGTTGTGGCTCTTGGAAACATTCTGGCAACATTCCTGTTAGTAGTCGTCAAAAGTTCATGAAAATTTCTGCAGATAATATGGTTGCGAGGTCTATAGCGAAGGCCTTCTCGATGTTCGCACGTGTATTAAACGGAATGTCATTTAAACGCAGTATTAATGAATTAAATATTCATACAATATGATGACATTAAATGTATGTAAATGTAACGCTGATTTGATTATTTTTCTCTCTTTCTGAAATGGTAGAGTGTGGCTAAAGGGCGACGTCACGCAATCGTAGTTCTGGAATTATTCAAATGTAAAGCGATCTCGCAAATGCAACATAATGGCGCAAACGTTTTCTATGTGTTCTTTCAGATGGTTTTCCGTTTCAACGCGAAACAAGTACACAATGAAGAAAGCGTGCGTTTTTCGTAAATAACTCACAGTTCGCTGCTTTAGAGCTACTGACTTTCTATTCTCGTGTCTCTTTGTACATTCGGACAAGGGACAGTCGCATTTCGCCCTTCTTTGAAATTGACCTAATGTGGACACATGTGTAATGTCAGATGCCAACTTAAACGAGCGGCGCCACTGAATTTGGTTATATTAAGGCAGCAAATTGGGCGAGTGGGAATATACTCATGGTGGCCAGCGCAAGCAAGACACAGGACTGGAGGAATGCGTCGTCGACCTTCGTGTGGACGCGTGTCTTGTTTACACTGTTCAACATCTGAATTTGGCTACTAGGCCACAGTGACATCGGTTCGGCTACCCAGTGGTAGTTCTCTAAGAGCTCGTTCTCTACGCAACAAGATTTCGTCTGAGCGGGAAGAAAAGGCAAAGAAAGTTCGCTTGTGAGATGGCAGAAGGCCCATAATCTTGCTGCCAGGGCCTGTCCAACCCTAGAAGGCAAGGTTCAACTGATGGGCCTTCTGTGGGCTTAATTATTAGCACGTCAGAGCTATAGCATAAGTTCTGACGGGTTACTACACCGCTGCTTGCGCAACACAAGTCGCACGTCACATTTGACGTTGAAGCGAAAGCGAAAAGAAAGCGAACGTGGCTAGACGGAGGAACCCATTCATCTCACGTCTAGGGGATACGTTCAAGAACCAGCGTCACATAGAGAAACGGAAATAAATAAAGGCAGTTTATATTCCTACTCAGTCAGGAAAGGTGGCGATGAATACTGATAACATGATGCGAAGCATCACAGTGCTAGCAAGCGCTACTTGGTAGATGATAAACACGGTGATTATTCCAAGTGAATGTGAGCTATTTCTTTTAGCCCATACTCATGAAAACCGTGGTGACCTGCTTGGTGTAACGTGTGGCGAGTGAGGTGGAAAGAATATTCGGGCTTTCAGAAAGGGCCATGCATAGTTCTTGCCGGCACTCAGGCTTGCGCGACCAACATTCTTTCCTGTGCCTATATTTCTCGTTCTTATTGCATATAGAATGTACGTGTACCCACGATACGCTATGAGCATTCTTAATCTATCAGAGGCTGTTATTTCATATTACGCCGAATGCCGAAGATTTACTTGTTTTCCGAGGCGTATGTGAATGTTCTCACGCGAACTTTATTTTCTATGCTACAAAGACGGGCATTTCTACGGGCGATCACTACATTGGATCGTCTAATTCTATCGTTATTCATGTGCACAAACATTAGTGTACGGATAGGTCATCGGAGCACCTAGCTATTACGCATAGTTGCTTGAGTGTGTGACGTGTAGCGCTTTACTAAGCTTGGTGAAGACTACGTTGTGGTGTCTTAACTCGGGCACTGCTGCAATAACATGTGAATCAGGTCGTTCGCGTTTGCGTTGATCGCGACAGTACGTTTATGTTTTCTGCACGCGCTCATATACGTACTATCATATCAATCAATGTGTACACCACTTGTACTATGCCCCTGGTACAAAACTTTTGATTATAAGGGAACAGGCTAGCACACTGCTAACAAGATTTTCAGCACTACTTTGATTACAACAGGCGTTTTGTATCACCATTTAGAAGAAGATGTTAAATTCACCAGCGGGACAAAGCACGGACATTCTTGTTGCATTGTATTACGGTAGAAGAGGGCGTTATTTACACTGCAAGTTCACAATTCAATCTCATAACCAACAATCCTGGCAGTCTAAGCATATTGAGAACCCACATTTTAGGAACGGGAATAGCGCTAGCATAACAAGGATGAAAGTACCCCCCCCCCCCCCACATACACACACACGCGCATAGACCGGCGCTGCTTCCAAGAATTTATCTTTGCCATCACGTGTGTGCGACTGTGTGCCTTTTGAAGTCCATGTTTTCTTTACGCAGGCTTAAAAATTAGTAGCGCGTAACAAACGGAGGCAAGAGAAAGAGACGCTGATAGCGCAAGCGCTACCTCAAACAATGTTTATTTCGGAACAAACATACATGACAATATACTAACTCCAATCACAAAGATCTCACGAATCACGCGCGCACAATGATAGAACTGTTGCACGCTACGTTATCAAGTAAAATATGCAATAGCGAAAAAGTCAGAACAATGCGTCTGTCAATAAGGAAGGCATCAAAACCAAAGCTCATGCACGCGTCGCAATTACAAAGTGCGATATTACGCAGATGCGTTGACACTGTAGCACTTTCTAAAACTGCAGCAATTTTCTATGCAATCGTGGAATGGCTTCATTACAAGAGTTTATTGCGTCGCGAATCGACTGCCGTAAAAATTTGTAAAATCCGTGAAATACGATCAGAGTTACAGGGATTTGTCGCACGCTTTAAGCGCTTTCTCTTCTCATACCAGCGATCGCGCTGAAACCAGCGATCGAGGGGGGGGGGGGCGAGAGGAAGAGATGACAAGGGGGCAAGAAGCTGCGTCCGTCGTCAGCGCGCCTCACGACCTTGAGAATTTTTTTTTTTTTGCTCTTCGAACGTGCGTCTTACTTTCAGTGTGATCGCTAGTGAGCGAGCGAGCACGTCACGGCATCCCGCGGCAGCCGTGGTAACTATGCAGCTCTCGATGCTCAAATCGACCAATGGACGTAGACCATGCTTCTATGGGGCGGTCATTTGGGTTAACGGCATCATTTGTCGAGAGAAGAGCCAGCGATTTCTAGCTGACTTTGAAAAATAATTGTAAATTCTAGGCCGCGTGCTGCGCTATAATGTTTGGCTCACATGTTCTCAGGAACCTCGAATACCGATCGACGGCGTCTTCTGACCATGGTGAAAAAATGTTGCAGGGCCTCACTATGGAATGAAAATTCCTTACTAAGGATGTGTAAAGGGGGCCGGCTTACGCGCTACAAATTTTTAAGTGATGCATCTTTACCGAACTTGCCAACTTGCCGCACCTCTCTTTGCGCGCTCAGAGTTATTTAATGAAGGCTTAACGAAAATCAACTATTCAAATGTTTACCTAATTCCTTTAGCGCAGATATTACAACGACCTAATTCAAACGACTACTAGCAGGGTGCATCTAATTTAACAGAATTTCAAAATTAGCGCTGATGTTGTGATAAGCAGGGTCCATGCTACAGTAAGAGTGCAGTGTCGTTCTTACATTGTCAAACAAAATTTCTATTCTGCATTTAAAATCGAAAACTAGTGTGACATAATTTCACTGGTCACACTTCGAGAACGCATATTTTGAAATTGTTGTCCTCTTCAGAACTGATTCCAACTGGCATATCATTTTCGAAGGCACCGTCGACAATTCGAGAATTTGGCTAATTAGCTTAGATGGACATTGAGAAAATATGGTTATTTACTAAAGTATTATTCATTTCTCGGGCTAATAAGATTCGCCTCGATGTAATGGAAATCAGGAAGTAAGAACGTTCCTGCATGTCACGAATGGTCTTTAACGCGACAGCGTTAAAAAGATTGTATCGCAGAAATTCTGGGGTTGCCGTCAGCGTCGTTGGTGGTGAGCGAAAAATTAGCGGTTTCCGCGAGCGGAAAATCGAAGTAGTTGCAAATAAATACCTAATAGAAAAGTAAGTTTCGCCGCAAGGGCGAAGCAATGAATGTGATAGCAACAAATTGGAATATTGGAATGTGACACGAAAAACGACAAGCAGCTTGAAACTTGCTGTGCGCTGCTCAAGCACAAAGTACGCATGAAAAGAACACACACCAAGCGAGCGAGCGTGTACTAACTATCACAGCTCGACATTTGCAGCGCGCTGCGCAAACACAAAACAGGATGCATGAAAAGAACTTACAAAATACCTGTACGTTCTGTCACAGTGGTTACTTATACTACTAGCCCGTACTTTGTCTCTTGTAGCTCCTTTCGCAAACGCGGCCGCTAGTGCGAGCGAAGTGACCTTCGTGCCGTCAGTAGCTTTAACGCAAACTTTACGGTGAAAGTACAAGACGTACAGCGCGGTCCACTGTTAAAGCGAGCACTCGAATGATTACCTTTCATATTTGTGGGCCCCTAAGTGCTACTGGATGTGAAAAAATTGTTTGTGCACGGCACTAGTCTGTCAAAAGGAGTCAGAATTGCCAACCGCCAGTAGTTTTATGCGGATGTAAGTCATTATGCTTCTGCAAGACAGCCACATCCGGCCATGCCCTGCACGCAAGTGTTCCCTTTAACAGTGGACCCTTCTGTACATACTCCGCCCCCCCCCCCCCCGCACCTCAAGAGATAAGCGCGCGAGCGCGGGCGACCACGTCCTGTATGTCAAAGTACAAGTCGGAGGCGCACATACCAACTCCCGCCAGACACTAGTTTTAGAATTGGAGACCCAAGGAGCTAGGGGACACAAGAAATCTGCGAGCCGCCAGGGCGTATGTGCAGAATCCAAGCCACTCTTGGGCTCTTGCACTCGCGTTGTCCCATGAATGGATGGATACAATTTTATTGATTGTCCGGCAAGGTTTAACGTCACCCGGGCTTAGGTCTCCCACGGGGGAACGTCAAGGCCTTGCCTCAACGCCGCCTCACGGGCTTGCTGGACTGCTCACATTTGAATGCCGATGTCTGAGATGCGCAGAGCGGCGGCCCACCTCGACGACAGGGTCTCCGGAGTAACAGCCATCATTCTGATAACTATACTACACTCCCACAGCATGTGTTTGAATGTTGCTGGCCCTTCCTAGCACAATTTGCACGTGTCGTCCTGATGCTTGACTGGTTAGATTCGTTTTAGATAGAATGGGTTAGGGAAGGTGTTCGTCTGGAGCGGTCTCCAGGCGACGGCCTGCTTTCTGTTCAACTTGGGACTCGGCGGTGGGTATATCCTTCTGGCGTTTAGATATGCCTTTGTGATGTCATTATAACTATTGAGCCTATGCCTTTCTACACGAGGAGTATTCTCTGTCGTGCGAGAGGCGTTTCCTTATTCGGCGCGGTGGGTCATGTCTCGCGCCGTCCGGTGTGCCGTCTCGTTTAGATTCGGGAGCGCGCCGCCTTCCGTGGTGACGTGAGCGGGGAACCATACGACGGTCGAGCTCGCGCTTTGGGGTCTGCCCACTTTGGTCAGAATGGCCAGTGCTTCCTTGGAAATTCTACCTTTGGCATAGTTCTTTACTGCTGTTTGCGAGTCACATAGGACGACATTGCATTCCGGATCTGTCAGGGCCAGTGCGATGGCTACTTCCTCCGCTAGTTCCGAGTGTTTTGTGCATATACTGCATGCGATTCTAGTTTTGTACTCTGTGTCTATCACTACGGCAGTGTGTTTATGGCCGTCGGGATATTCGGCTGCGTCAACAAAGCGCGCGTTCCTCTCTTGCCGAAAGAACGGAGCAAAGCCTCCGCTCTTGCTGTTCTTCTGCCTCGCTTGTAATCGGGGTGCACGTTTCTAGGGATGGTTGTCGCCGTAACGGTGTCTCTGATTTCGCTGGTGATTTGAATTTTCAGGCCGTGCTGGTTGTCGTAAGTTATGCCGAGATTGTTCATAATGTGTCTTCCCGTCGTGGTGTTCAACAGGCGTTCAAGCTGCGAAATGCGTTGTGCTTCGGCTATTTCTTCCAGGGTGTTGTGTATGCCCAGCTGGGTGAGAAGCTCGGTGCTCGTCGATTCCGGGAGGCCCAGTGCTATATTGTACGTTTTCCTAATGAGCGTATTGATTTTATTCTTTTCACCGACGTACCAGTCGAATGAATCAGTCGAATGACGGTTTCTTCCTTCATGCCCGCGTGCCTGTTGGTTATCCTCTTGATAAGTCTCGTGGCACTGGTGACGTTGCCTTCGAGCTTCCTCACGCTTTCACCGTTAGCTCCGTTGTCCTCAATGATTATTCCGAGAATTTTGGTCTTGTTGCATTCCGTCTTGTGTGTATAGGCTGGCTTCCTCGTACTCCCGAGGTGTCGTGTAGCTCTTTGGCGGTGTGCCTCTACACGTGGGCCGGTAAATGAGTAGTTCGAACGTGCGAGTTTGAGTCCCGTTCCTTGGAGACAGTCTTCGACGTTGTAATGCGTTCTCAATTTGGCCGACACCGCCGCGGTCCGCCGTGATGGTTATGTCGTCTGCGTATGGATTTCTTCAAATTTCTGTAGTTTGCTGCAGAGCCCAAGCGTGACTAGGCTGAAAAGGAGCTGAGATATAACATTGCCTTGGAGTGTCTTTTAGAATAGTTTGAAAGAGCCTATGTTACGGGCTCAGATGTTCCTTTCCTTGCGGCACGGCTGAGGGGACCACTGAGAACCAGGCTAGCGATTGAGAATTCGATGAGATCGGGGCCCGATCACGCTATCTTGTTTTACTCTTGAAGGCGAAGCTCAAGAGTCCCCCAGATTTCACAGCGAAAGCTGTTATGAGGTCAGAACAAGGGCCATTTTTGGCGCCGTAGTTGTCCGCCGCCACCGCTGGTGTCCGTAACCACTATCGCTCGAAATAAAAAAAAACTAAATAAGAAAAAATATCCGGGATGGAACGAGGTTCGAACTTGGGCCCTCTGCGTGGGAACCCAGCATTCTACCTCAGAGCCATGCCGGTGCTTGAAACTGTCTTGCAAAAAGACCTTAAACAGGCTTCATGTCGGGAAGGAACCACATTTACCTATGTGAAGTGGTGTGGTAGAAGAGCAAAATAACGACCATGCGTCACACAATGCGAATTCTGTAACCAGGCTTAACACAATGCGAATTGCGCAACGAGTGGGTTGTTGAATGCTTCCAACCCATTACAAAGAGATCTGCCATAATTCTCCATCGTCATCAGCCACAGCATCAACAAAGTGCACATAATGTCTTACAGGTGTTTAGCGGGTACCACGGGTCTCTGCAAAATAACGAACAATTGCATAGTGGCTGCTTCCCTACTTGACAAAAATTATGATTTATAGCGTAGTGGGTTCCTCGCGAGTGCACTTCTATTGGTTGCCAAGGAAGCCCATAAGGCTCCCATGATCCATTTCCTCAGGGTCTCAATAAAGTTAATTCCCTCTCTATTGCTCTCTTTCTCACGTTAAGGTATGTTATAAAGGATGGTGGGAGAGTTAAATAACGACCGGACGTCACACAATGCGAACTACGTAATTAGTGGATCGTTTAAAGCTTCCAACCCATTACAAAGGGTTGAGCCATAATTCTTCATCGTCATCAACCGTCGCATCAACAAAGTGCACATTATGCCTTACAGATGGTACTTCGCTTCTCTGTAGAATGACGAATAATGTTGTGGTGGGTGCTTCCCAACTTCACAAAAATTATGATTTGTGGCGTAGTGGGTACGTTGCTAGTGTACTTGTATTCGTAGCCACAAGAGAGTTTATAACGGGTTATAGAAATGCCGCTCTTCCAGCTTTCGCTGTGACTGTGCTGCGCTTTCCGCACAGGCCTGGCGTTTTTTTCTTTTAACAATGACAAGAGCTTGTACATATTCACCTTATTTGTTTAATTTTCAGCGCTCTTGTATATGCACATTTTCCTTTTCTCTTTCGTTATGCAATGAATCATTTATCTTTGCTTTTCTTTTTTCTTCATTAATAGAAACTTCACACTCTTATCTGTGCAGCATGTTGTGTATTTGCAGGAAATATGGTCGCATTTCATAATCTTAGTCACTTACTGTTACTAATTACTTGCTAGGTTAACTTCGTCGAATTTACTGCAACGCTATCGTTGCAATTGACGAGTGAATTGCCATGATTCTAATTACTCTGAGACTCTCCCTGGTAGTTTTGTAACTCCAGGGCAAGCATTTACTATTCCTGAACTATATAGTTGCAGTTATTGCTCTAGAAACTGACCTGACCCACCAAAGGCTCACGAGGACTTTTTCTTTTTTGTTTGAAAAAGGCTAACGATCTTTCAACTCAGCCTTGGACGGATGACCTAATTTCTGGGAGGTGGATTTTACACAGAGACAAAACCAAATGACAAAAAAAGCCAACAACAACGAAGAAGAAAGAAAACAAACAAAGAAAAAATAATAAATTCTGTCGGCAGTCCTAAAAATGCAAGAACAGTATAATATACTGTTTACTGACGCGGTATGCTGGACTGGATACGGAGTAGTGCACACGCAAACATAGGACACGCAGTTTCTCATCGTACTAAATGATCCGTGAGTACACGCGTGTACATGTTGCTGCCACACGTAGGCCGCCATGTTTGTGTCCTCGCTAGAACTTTGTGCATGTTTGGGCGGAACACGCATAATATCGCAACGCCAGCGTTTATTGACTGCCGGCTCATGCGGGGAAGAAGTGAATCAGCACAAGTGGAAATCAAGTCATCGATTCGCTCCCGACTGTCCCTACTGGAGTTGACGATGTCCAATTGAGTAAATGGATCTTCTCAGACATCGAAGATCAGTCATGTGGATTATCGAAAAAAAATTGGGTGTGTTTGGTGTTGCTTGTCAGAATAATATACTGCTTTACGCTGCAAGGTCGACGTCACTTTTCTTGCGGTCCGTACGCGTGTATTCAGCATAATAATATGATTAAGCGAATCCAGCGCGTGTAGCCGAGGTGAACCTAAGTTCATTACGAACGATATTGTGCACTAGAAACGATCACGAAGGTAATAAGTGAACCAGTTTTTCTGTGCTTGTAGAAAAGCTGTTCAGATGTCCTTGTACTGTGGTCGATCTCGGAACCATCGTCTATTCGAGCAGCCACTGTCATAACAAAGCAAACCTGGCAACTGCACAGGATATGCAGAGGACTCATTAATAAATCGATGCCTGGAGTCACTGAAGCTTCTGATAAAGAATGCAAAAAAGTGGAGAGCACCACAGCTGAGTCGTTGGTACACGAAGCACGCCAATCAGTGAAGCTGCAATGTATACTTTCAAACTAAATGACCTCGCGCGTCTGAATTGAGCGAGGCGAACGGTGTCTGGAACGGGGTGGGCGAGCGAGCCTTTTGGTTGGCCAGGTTTTTGAAAAGGCCTTGACCATGTTTGAAAATTGCTAACGGACGAGCGTGGAGAGAGAGAGAGAGAGAGAGAGAGAGAGAGAGAGAGAGAGAGAGAGAGAGAGAGAGAGAGAGAGAGAGAGAGAGAAGAAACATTTATTTATATCATGGCTTGGAGTGGTTAGGGTGGGTGGTGCCCCTCTTCCAGGGCCCCACTGGCGGAACTGGAATTGGACGAGCGTGGACAAGCATGGTTGTACTCTAGTCCGTGTCGGCAAAGCATGAAACTGTGGCGTGGCGCGGAAACAGCGGGAATTCCAAGCTGAAGGCTGCGCGTCCTTTCTCCTGAAGTGGTTGCATTTCGAATCACGTATACGCACTAGTGAGACATTCTCTCGCTTCCCTGTCCGGTGGCTCTCACGAGGGTCTGGCGTCAGATTCAGGCAAAGACATGTATTTCCCCCTATCTGACACATCTATTTTACCACGATCTCCGTCAATTGACCACATTGCACCAGCTACCGGGTGCCCCTGGCGGTAGACCCTATTCCAAATCCTTCCCTTTCCTAGTGGGAAGCCGCTGTTCGGGCCACTGGCTCGTATTACCAGCTGTGGCTGCGGGATCAAGCCTGTCTAGAGATTCCAGCCAGGGGGATCCCGGACGTCTAGGGCCCCACCCACATTTACATGGATTGTTTGAAAGAAAGTTCTATCCATTCATTGATACTGCACTTCACGTGCTACATTGACCGTCATAGACCATGGCGCGTGACTAGTAATCGCCCTACACAGAATGCGCGGAACGCTTCTTGGTAATGCGCCACGAAGCGATATAGAAAAAAGTCTGGCCAGTTCCACGCCGTGAAAGCAGTCGGACAGCGATGCTGTTGCCCCTTTCATTCGGTTCCTTCAAGTTTCGTCTTTCGTTTGTTTTGTCATTCCTTTGTTTTTTGTCCAAGCTAAGTCAGGTCTTTAGTTCCAGTCGACGTCTCTGGTCGGCGTGGGTTACCCTAGACTCTTCTTTCTTTCTGGTTAGTCTGTTCCTGTCACCCCTAGTCTACCGTCTGGCATTTTAGGGGCGACAGCTCTCCTCTCAATCCACTGTTTGAATCGGCCGTCTTACGTAAGCTCCATCACGTGACCTCATTTGCCTTTCCTTCTTTCATCCGACGTTCTGTTCTTTACCCTGGTCACGTGACATTTTTTAGCGGAACATCTCCGACGGTACAGGGTCCGCATAAGCACCCTCGCTGTTAATAAATAAAAGAAAAGAAAAGGAAAAGGAGGAGGCTGGGATGATCACGTGAACGTGATAACATAACCAAGCTCCGCTACAGTGAAGAATGAAGTGAAGGGTGGTAAAAAGGGAGGAAAGTTGTTATCGTTAGGAAAAGAAAACTTCAGTAATAATATATGGGGTTTTACGTGCCAAAACCACGTTATTAGGCCCGCCATAGTGGACGGATCCGGAAACTTTGGCCATCTCGTCTTGTTTAACGTGCACTGACATTGCACAGTACACGGGGCTCTAACATTTCGCCTCCATTGAAATACGACCACCATGGCCGGGATCGAACCCGCGACCTTCATGTCAGCAGCCGAGCACCCTAACTACTCCACCATCGTGGCAGATGGGAAGGAAAAACGTATCGCTCTCTTCTGCAGCTCATAAGAGAGCACGGCCGAGTGCCGCAGGAAAGAAATTAGGCGAACAAAATTATAGAAGGCGAGAGGAGTTTTGAACCAACTGTCGAAGCGGATGTCCGCTCGCCTGCGACGCCCGTCCACGATTCCACGAAGGCCGCGTCGGTTGCGAAGAAAGGAACAAAGCGGAACCGGAACGCCGATTACAAACTGCAATCAAGGCTCAAATTGAGTGCAGGCATTGGACGCTGGCCTCCTGGCTGCGTGATCAGCTTATTTTAAATCCATGAAAGGGAAGGAACCACTACGCGTTTGTAGCACAAAGCCAGAATAAAATCCGTACGGATTTCTTGTGGATTTGTGCTACAAGCAGGTGGCTTATGATTGTCCTTTTTGTAACGCTTCCACCACCTAAGGGGATTGCGCAGAACTGATTTTCATTATTCAACATTCAGCATACCGAATTGATTCTACTTCTTTCGGGTATATGCTCCCCAGGTGGTGCCTTACAACTTTTAGTATGCATGGTGCCTCGCGTAACTAGAACCAAATATATTTAAAAAGGTGATCTACCCCACCCGAATGAAAGTGACGACATATGGTGTGCCGTCGTGTGCCACTCGTTAGGCTATTTTTTTACAATGCGCTGAATCAATTGAGATAATTCATGCAAAACTTTGAATATTCACTTTTGGGTCAAATGCGTTTCGTTGCGTTGTAGAGCGTAGTCCAAAACGACCGATCCACTTTTTGCGTGGCAACGTGTACATGCTGCGTGGTGATTTTTTTTTCGGTGTTTAATGATACCCACGAAATATGAAATAAAACCACGTGACCGCCCTCTTGCGCTGTCGTGCTGCAACGTTCCAAAACGTGCTTCGAGTGAAACAACGGGCGCGTGGACCGTGGCAATGTGAGCGGCCGAGGCTCTAGATGTCGGCTTCCCACTGCGTCAGCATTTTTGACGGCCGCACACGGAAAGGTAGCGCCGTCGTCCCTGATGAGCGATAGGCTGACGGTCCGCGCGCCGGTTGTTCTGTTTGACGCTGTACTATGTTTTAACAGCAAACCTATTTATGCTCGGATAAACTCCGCTAGTCGTGCACAGAAATGATCATGATCATGAACGGCCGCTACCTTAAAGCTTAGCGCGTGCAACGCAATAACTCTATGCGTCCTCTTCTTCATCTTCTGCTTCGCTCCCTGAACACGTGCGCCGATTTGTCCGGCGTGGGAGACAGATGGCGTTGGAGAAAGGAAATGAGGAGAGGAGGAGAAGAAATATAAAACAAAATAAAAGTCCTTGGCAAGGCGAGATTCGAACCCACGGTACCCACGGTCCGAAGGCGAACGTCGTAACCACTCGGCTATCCAGGCACGCTAGCAGAGCAAGCTTTTATGGTAACTATATGATTGCGTTGCTGTGAGCGAGGGAACTAGAAAAGGACAGAGGAAGAGACGAAGAAAAAGAAAAACGAAGAGGCAAAGAAAGAGAAAGAAAGAGAGAGAGAGAGAAAGAAAGAGGGCGAAAGAAATAAACACAAAGAGAAAGAAAGAAAGAGAAAGAAGGCATAACATAGCCAGGATAGTAGAGTATAGCAACAAGGTGGGAAAGAGAAGTGTGGGTGAGGAGGTGGAAAAGGAGGAGGGGAAGCAAGAGGGGAAGGCCACCAGCTTCGCTTTTCTCACAGTCTTCGTACCACTAGTGCGTAGCTGCCCGAATTCTTTTTCTTGTTTTTACAGTATTCGAAGGAAGGCGCGACATTGTATAAAGACACGCCTGTTTACAGCTTTTCGAGAACGGCGACCATTTGAATTTATGATGCCGGCGGCTCAGACTGACACTGCTGAGAGCGCTCCGCCGCGCTAGCTGCACTGAATTAATCAACGTACCGAGAAGATTGACAAGCGTCCTGCTGTACGGGCGTTATTCATTGAAGTCTAGTTTGCGAAAGGCGTGGTGGCAACCGGACGGCACAACCTTTGCTAGGTGGCAATGCGGTAGCCAACGGCAGTTGCAGGAATGCTTTTCAGGTGGCCGCATTGGCCGCTTCATAAAACTGAAAGCTCTCTTCGCTGCACGACAGATCGATCGGCGCTAGACACGTAGCGTTCATTGACAGCAGTAGTCCGTAAAACGGAGCGCCAGCAGAGTATGGCAAATCATTTGCTCCGGAGATTGTGCAGACATCTCGTCAGAATATTGGGTTATAATGTAATGCGTAGAGAGAGAGAGAGAGAGAGAGAGAGAGAGAGGCCTGCGAGGGAAACAGACAGGTCAGCCGGAGGAGCATTGTCTCTGGCCTGCCACTCTGCAAAAGAAAGTCACACAGTTTTCTGTGCATTCGGCTATGACGGCTCGAAGGCGAAATCCATCTTATTCTTTTTCTTCGCATTCGATTGTATTGATCTCCAGGGGCCACATAAGCCCTCTTATCAACGTATGAATGCTCTAGGAGCTTTCTTTTATCATTTTCTGAATTATCTGCTGTTGCCCCGAGGCGCGTTCGCGTCCTGTTAGAGCGCAAACGCTGCAGCTGTTGGTTTCATTTCATCATGCTCCAGCGTGGACGACTACCGCCACCTCGGGAAGCCTGAGGAAACTAGCCACTTGTTAACGGACTAGAAAAATGCACGGACACCTAGCGATGGTAAAGTGAGCTAGCCGTATACAGCTTCGCTGTTAAATACTGCGTATACAGATTCGCTCTAAAATGGAGAAGGGGACTCAAAAGAAGGGAAAGGCAGTGCGAAAGATGATTATATATAAGCTGCAGTTAACTATGTGAACTTGCGATACGTAGTACATGCACTGCCTATACACATCACCTATGTCACAATGCGCAGAGGTTAGTTCTAGAGCCTACGGGTGAAGCCACTCCTTTAAAAGAGTCACTTATATATCGCAGATCACTTCATGCCATCATTTCGGTGTCCCTTTAGGCGCCACAGACATTAGGCATTCCAAAAAGTGCCCTTCGCGTGATGTTCGGACGAACAGAGGACGGTCCCATTTTAAAAGATACTTTACGCGTATCATATTTCTGTCCGTGATGGCCTTTGCTGGACGTTCAGCGTGAGCTCCATCGCTGACCTCTTGACGACCGTCTAGAAAGACCTTGCGCCACAGGTAGACTTGACGTTCCTGCACAGAAATATCACCAAAGGTTGTCTTTATAAGTTCAACCTCGATATAACGAAATTCAATGTAACGAAGTATTTCAGTTTTCATAACTTCATGTCCATATAACACCATGTAATTTGAACCTCAATATAGCATAATAATATTTGTTGCAAAACCACGATATGATTATGAGGGATGTCGTAGTGGAGGGCTCCGGAAAGTTCAACCACCTGGGGTTCTTTAACGTGCACCTAAATCTAAGTACACGGGCCTCAAGCATTTTCGCCTCCATCGACGAAAGTGTGGCCGTCGCGTCTGGGATTCGATCCCGTGACCTTCGGATCAGCAGTCGAGCACCATAACCACTAGACCACCGTGGCGGATGAACCTCAATATAACAAAGCGCGTTTATCCGAAATTTCGGGCTAACGAAGTTTCAATGCTGCCGCAAAGGAAGACCGATCGCGATAAACTGAAACCTCTGCTGGGGCAAGTGATAGAATGGCTGAGAGATTCAGCTTGCCGCCTTGTTTTTATGCGGTTTTAGACAGCGTCTCTTTTGGGTTTATGGCGTGCGACGGTTATCGACGTTGCGCGTTCATCCAAGAGAGTGCAGGGCCTGTGGTTCGGTTCTGTAAACATGATAGCATCGGCGTCGCACTACTACGGGCAACATCTGAGGTTTTGATGAAAACACGCGGAGGCAGGACATGCACGATAGCTTCGATTGTTCCATATTACCACTGTGCGTTTGCCCTGCATTTTTTTCAGGTTCACGCGTGACGTTCGACCGTTGTGAAGAGGTCTTCGCCGGTGCAGCATCAAGCCGCGGTTGGCGGATGTAAGAATGAAGAAAATTAGTTTTTTTAACAGCGAAGGTGTTTAAGCTGTCGGTAACTTGCGCTACATCGTAAAAAAATTACACCACCTCCTGCTAAAGGGGACCATGAGGCGATGCGCAGTCGGAGCACTTGCACGATTTCGTGCCATTGGCGTTCGTTGGGCATGCTACTGACCTCGTGTCGTGGAATGCGAAGAGGAACGCTACACGCATCGTGTCTTCCCTCTAGCCTGGCCGTTAATTCTCACAGGGTGAGCGGGGCGACAGGCGCGCGATGGTGGGGGGGGAGCGTAAGAGAGGAGAGAGAGAGGGGGAGGGGACGCGCATGCGCTGGCGCTCATGGCGGCGTTGCGCAGGAGAGAATGAGGAGCGCGAGATGAGGGGAGTGGAGAGGGGGAGGAGAGTGGAGAGGTGTGTGGAGAGGGTTTGCGCATGCGCAGTAAGGGTGGTCACGCCGCACACCACCACCACCACCACCGGATTGAACTCCGCCATAAGACGCTTCCCATCTAAAAAACTGTCGTCGGCATGAACCGGCATGCGCTCTCTTCATTCTCTTTACAGTGAAGCTGTTAAAGCGATCGGTAACTTGTGTTCCGTCGTGCAAAAACTCCTCAGCTGGGTATGCGCCGCAGGGATTGGGCAAGGCCCACTGCCGTGAACAGCAGGTGCGAGCGTCAAACGAAAACGAACACGTGAAAAAAATGAGAGAGAAAGAACGAGATAGAAATAGAGAGAAAATAGAGAGAAAGAGAGACAGAGAAAGAAAGCGATAGAAAGGAAAAGGAAGAGAAAAATAGACAGAAATAAATGGAATAAGGAGACACAAGGATTAATAGACAGAAAAACATAGAGAGAGAAAGAGAGCGATATATATATATATATATATATATATATATATATATATATATATATATATATATATATATATATATATATATATATATATATATATATATATATCTATATATATATATATATATATATAGCACGAAAGAGGCAGCGATAAATAGCAAAAGAGAGAGATCAAGAAATATGGAAAGAGCGAGAAAAAGAACGAAATAGAGTCAGAAGGAAAGAAATAGAAAGAAACAGATACAAAATAGAGCTACAAGAAACATAGAGAAACAGAAGTAAAGAGAATACGAAAGAAAGAAAAAAATAAAGAGAAACAATGAAGGCCGCCCAGCTCCGCCCTTCCTTCAGGCTTGGCACCAGCAGCACGAAGCTGCCGTGATTTTTTTTCACGTTATTCGAACTACTTCTTTTTTTGTACTGCCGTATTTTTCAAACATTCCACCGGCACTTCCCATGCCGGTAGAATAAGCATTTTGTGACAATATTTCGCTTAACACGACGGTCGAATCTCAATTTAACGAAGCTTCGCTATAACGAAGTAAATTGCCTATTTTATCGACTTTGTTATATCGAGGTTTATATATGTAAACTTTCGACTGCGCACCTACGGAGTGTCGTCATACCATGGATATACGTTATTTCGTGGGTGTGCGGCCTAAGTTTGCGATATAACACGCATGGCGCTCGTAGGTTAAGAAATGCGGGAGGATACTGCAACCGTTGTCGGAAACAGTGTTGTCATTCTGGGCGTTTCCTAGTGTATTGCATGTGTGCTTTTCGGCGCTTCTGTTTCGCAAGGGAATTTCTGAGCTTCGTCAAGTTTCAACACTCCGCAGAAAGTACCAGTAGCCTCTTTTTTGAAATATCAAAGCGGCAACAGGCTTATTGCAGGAAGGGCTTCAAATCTCCCATTTGCCCTGGCCGACTGTCTTCTTTCTTTAAAAAGTTGATTATTTAAATTTCTATAGTTAGTGCCGTAAGTAACGTCTTGAGCCATCTTAAAGGGACACTAAAAAGCAAAACGATCTTTCTCATATTAGTAATGTACTCTTTCACGATACCAAAAACACCATGCACGCTGCGAGAAGACGCTTAGTAAGCGAGAAAATGCGCAAAAACAAAATGTGGGTGGCGACACCACCTTGAATTTTCCACACCATTCGCCGTGACGTCACATGTTTTGACGGTGACTACTAGGGAATACGTAGTTCCTAATCGGTAAAAATGAAGTACATTGTCCTCTGAGGGGGACATAGACTTAACATACCAAATTTGGCGTAATTTGGTGAGCCAATGGCGCCAGAATACGATAAATACGCTTTGAAATCTGTGACGTCACACGGGGAGGTTTCGGCGCGAAATTTAAAAATGAAACTTTGAAGGTTTTCTCCTCTATCAACTATGATGGCGAAATTAGCGACATTAGTGTTCTCAGAGCCCAATTTATTGATCTAGGCCGATTCATTGTTTCTCTTTAGTGTCCCTTTAAGATGTCTAACGCCGCACAAGAAATAATTACGAAAGTAGGGGGCAGAGATCGCATTTCCTTTATATGTGAGAATTTTTGGACGCGTTTCTCAAAACACCGGGCTTCAGGTCTGCTCAATACGGCAATGACTTCTTCGTTAGCTCGCTGTACTACACGCCTTCGGACAGTGTTCAAGGTAGCTTACGTGGAACGACCTTGGCGCGATCTTTTCTGAACCTGTGCAGAGTACTGCAGGCTATGGCCCAGTAGCTCAGGCCAACCACTCTGCGTTCCTCTAACAAACCCACTCTTTCTAAGCTTCAACCAAAAAAAAAAAAGAAAGATTGCCCGGCAGTTATGATTGCTCTGTCCAAGAAAACACTGAGCGAAATCGGCAATCGCTTAGCAGTGACCTCAATCGCTTTGCGCCTGCATCGGGCAAGCAGAGCTAAGTACTCAAGGGTCAGGCTCACGACATACACATATTCAAAGCACGTTGGAGAAAGAACTCGTTAAATGCTTCTTTATTTTTTCTGTGGCATGCGCGAGAAAAGAAAAGACATAGAAAAAAGGGTTTCTTCGGCGTGTGCCGAGTGCATGAATATAACGCCACCAGAAAGCGAGCATGAAAGACAATGGCTATGGGGCAAGAGCCACTTTCTTCTTTGTTCGCTCGAGGCTTAGCCGTCTTTCTTCGTAAAAGTGGGGCGCATGTTGGACAGGCCGGAAAAATATTAAAAAAGCAAGGCACTCTGTGCTCGGGGTAGGCGCTTGCAGTCACGCGATTGCGTACGGGGCTGCACACACCCGTGCATCGTCGTTTCGAGGGCGACGGAGAGAAGGCGAGCTCTGAACCCTCTTGTTGAGCCAACGCCGAAGAGGTCGGCGGCGGGACAGGACAGCAGGGCAGGGGAAAGGTATAAAAAAAAAGGCGCGCGGGAGAAGGGAGCGTTTGTTTGCCAATGTCGTGACAGTCGCTCGATGATGTCTCGACGCTGAAGCACTCAGCTCCGCCGAATGCAGGCCGTTGCCGTGCTGAGCGAGGCGCGTTTCAAGCGGGAGACTCTGGTACACTGAGTGTATACCCACAACCGGCGGCCGAAATGGAAGGCTGAAATTAACGTCCTTTCTGATAGGACGCCTTTCGTGCGCCGCAAGGATTGATGAGTCGCGCACGAGCACGCAGCGCCGGCCCGAACGCTCAAACTAGAGCGGGAATATGTAGGACGGTCGGCAACCGCGGTAGTCCTCGGGCTATCGTACTTACTCGAGGTATTTAAAGGTGGAGCTATAGAAACACAAATAAAACAAAATAATCAGAGAAATTGGCTCATGGTGCATTCCCCTTCTGTTAACTGCTTTAAATAACCTCGACAGCTTGCAAGATTCGCCTATATGGAGGACACGGCCATTAATCGTAAATCTAACATATATACAATGAGGCATTGTTCTTTTCGATAGTGTGTAATCCCCTGGCACTGCTCGTTCCCGTCGTCAGTGCGCCAGCGTGCAGTGCGCGCTGTGAGCACGCCCCTGTCTCACCACACGTGAGGCCTTGTGCGCCCCACTTGTCTGAAGGAATCGTAGCGGAAGGCGAGAACGCATCGTGGTGTGAAGTGAGCTGCAGGGCTGGTAAATTTTATCTGGCTTGGTGAGAATTAATTCCACTTGAAGAGCATATACTGTACAAGTGAT
This sequence comes from Rhipicephalus sanguineus, assembly GCF_013339695.2. Classification (NCBI taxonomy): domain Eukaryota; kingdom Metazoa; phylum Arthropoda; class Arachnida; order Ixodida; family Ixodidae; genus Rhipicephalus; species Rhipicephalus sanguineus. Next base: position 85,286,814 of record NC_051179.1, on the reverse strand, counting down.
GTTGTAGGCCGCCCTTCTTATTTTCTGTCTGCATTCGTGAGTGGGGGGCCAATTACTTTGTACAAGAGTGGCAAATTGAAGATACAGGCAGAACTTGATCTGCGTCATCATATCACTGCGAACAGCAACAGGTGCGTTATTTTTAACGTTCTAAACAATGTTAGTTTGACAAATTAAAAAAAAAAGAAGTTAACCGTGCGCTAGACTCAAGCCTGGGTCACTATCGTAATCCGCAGCTTTCACCGCCAATCTAGCTTACTGCAGAAAGTATGATGAAGCGCCGCACACGGTAACATACTTATCTCCGACACTGAAGAATCTCCGGCGTGCGGGTTGCCGCGCTGCGCATTGCAGTGCGCTAGTGTCACTGTATACGCAGTCTTCTAAATGAGGCATGCAAGGGACACACATGGCTTGCCTGCCTGGTTGTGTGTTTGCGTGTTGTCGCGTAAAGCACGGAATAGCTGTCACACGTGGGGCTTTGCTAATAGGTTACGAAGCGTACTGACCACCGTCTTACACAAACTTCCAGATTGACCATACGGCGGGGAGGAGGAGGCGACGCCGGTGGAAGATGGGGTGCGGGCCCTCGTGTTCGGTGACGGCGTGGCACCCCGAGGCCTCGGCGCAGGACCGCGCGGCGGGAGGTCGCAGCCCGCGGGCAGTGCGCGTGTGGCCCATACGTCCGGCGGCGCGAGTGGGCCCCGACGCCTCGGGCTACCGGTCGTCACAGGGACTGGCCCAGGACAGCTGCTGCCACGCTGACGATACTGCGGCGAGGCCGGACTCGGCGTACGAGGCCAGCTCCGTGGCCTTCGAGCTACCCGACGTCCACTCGCTTCACCCACTCCGAGTCACGGTGAGGCGACAAAGAAACTCAATGAGACGTCTCTGCGTTTGACATACGTGATATGAATTGCTATTGGGCCTGTGCCATTACATTATTCATACTTTACTACTTTTCACCTCAGTGATGGTACTTCTTTGAAGTAATGCACAGGTGAAGGTAAAGAGAAGAAATGACGTAAATGAAGGGAAGGTTGGAGCGGATAAGCGAAAAGAAAGGTAAAGAGTTCGCGGTCATTATCAAAGTACAACCGATTATTCAACGTGCCGTGCCCCTTAACAGCGTGTTCTGTAGACATCTCCATAAAGAACGCTCCGCGATCAAATGAAATCAGTGACACGAAAATGTATCGCCTTTCGTGGTACATCAAGTCTGGTGGTATATCAAGTTCATCATGGTGGTACAGTGGTTACGGTTCTCGGCTGCTGACCAGAAAGTCGCGGGTTCGATCCCGGTAGTCCGCGGTCGCATTTTTGATGGAGGCGCAGTACTAAAAGCCCCAGTACTATGCGGTTTCAGTGCACCTTAAAGAACACCGGATGGTCGAAATTTCCGAAGCCCTCCACTAAGGGGTGGCTCATAATCGCAGCGCGGTTTTAGCGCGTAGAACATCAGCTATTATATTATTGTTGTTGTTATTATTATTACTATTACTATTATGCACATGTCTTTTAATGCTTGCTAAGAAGCACGTTCATTAATTGAGTCTTAAAGTCGGCGTCTTAATATACACATAACTTGGCGCACTGTAAATGCAGGAATTGCAGAAACCAAACCGGCTTACAGTATAATGCAAGCAGAGTTTGAGGCCTTGCATGGGCTAAGGTCGTCTCCGTTGTGGTAAGATGCTAAATCTAAGACTACCTCCTTTTACGCGAATATGTCAGGCATGGCGCCTTACACATCGGTGCGTTATCGCAGAATGTCCCTGAACCAAATTTTGCTATGCGGCACAGTACTATGTCAGGGCAGTGTCATGGTCCTGCGGTCACCCCTGGTCACGCATCGGCAGTGAGTGTATTTGGGCCGAAAACAAAAGTCACAAATGAAAAAAAAAAGAAACCCAGGAAGGGTGCCGGGCTTTAGGCGCCGATGGTGGTGCCGAATCGACGGCGTTCGACTGCCGATCACGTTCGCAGTGCCCGCTGGCCCGGCTCCTCCAAGGGCGCCCATTACATTGGGGCAGCAGCTGGTGAGCGGTGTGACAGCTCTCATCAGCACCGCGGCCCAACCTTTTGCGGGGACGGTGATGAAGGAGGACGATCCCCTACCTGCCAATGACGACAGCACTGACCCGATTCCCCCATTCTTCGCTTGCCAGTTTCCTGTGGCATTAATCAGAAACTACATGCCCTTTATCTCCTGTTGGAGGGGGAGGATGGGAAAATAGCGCACTGGATGACAGCGCGATGGTCTTGAATTCCTATTAAGGGTGCATGTGCGTGCGCTGTCTGCAACTATTCCCGAGCAATAAGTTTTCTGAAGGACCTGGTGGAGTACGTAAGAAAGTATAAAACGTGAGAACTTCTTGCTGGGCTAGTGGGTGCATCTCACGGAAGGAATAAAGTGCCAACGAGACGAGACGAATACAACAAGCGACACCGAGAAGCGCTTGTCCGTGTCTTTTGTGTTCATCTCGTTGGCGCCTTATTCCTTCTGTAGTATAGAACGTGAAGTTTCGTGCACAACACGCGTATGACGTGGCCTTTCTTAATGCGATACATACCTTCGAGTCGAGGCATTCGCTATACGAATCGTATGCGGTGAAGACTTTTTTATGCTCGCTTCAATTCCTGCGCTTGTAAACGAAGTAAACTTCTGCGCGCACTTTTCTTTCCCATCGTTGTAATAAGTGATGCACCAAAAAAAGAAAACGCCTGTGATGACATATGTCATGCGTTGCAGTTCACTTACAGTCGGAAACCATCAAATCTGGGTGTCAGAAATTGTCGAGGTAGCCGCAGGTAGTCGTGTCGACAGTGTAACTCTGGCTGCGAGCTCACTTCTAACTTGGTTTCGTCACCGCTTGGACAGTTGGGCCGGATAGTCCAGTACTCAGTCCAAAAGCAATTCAACGGATGTCAGTTATGAGTAAATGCCGTTGAGGATGAGGAGGAGGAAAGAAACTTTGCTCTACAGTTATTTGGCGTGACGGGAGGTTTCGGTGGGGCCCTCAGTCCAGGGCTCCACTTGCTACTGCGACTCGCTTAGCTTGGTTCATGAAGGCCGACTGGCTATCCAGGTCCTTACTTGAGAGCCGTGCCTCCCGTAGCTATCACGAAAGTATTGCAACAAGCAAGGTGGCGGGAAATGAACCCGTAAAAGCGAACGTATTGCCAGGAAAAGTGGCCTGCATGTACTACATTCATTTCAGGAAGAAATATTCGTAGACCTTTCACAGGATTGCTTTCGAGACGGCATGCAAGAGCGATGTTTTCTGCCGAGTAAATATAATGGGGTATCGGTGCTGAAGCTTCGCAGACCGACAGCAGCGCTGTAGCACGAAGACTAGCAAAAAGTCAGCAACATTTATTGGCACGCCCTCCAATTTCAGGTCAGCAAAAGGTCAGCTAGGACAATGTGGGAACGCATGCTCTGATTGTAGCGTGCATTGTCGTGGACAGAGCTTGGACGGACGCATCACTAAAACAAACGTTGATAAAGGCACGCTTCTATATCGTTAAATATGTGTCATTTCCGGAGCCTCCTCACCGAACTCTGTCCACGCGCCTCAGCAGCGCACTGAAAATATCGTACAACGCCTCGTTGTCGATACTGTTTTCCCATCAGTGTTGTCCTCGAACCCTAAAGGCGCGTTCTTTGCGAGTGCAGAAGACCGCGCTCGAGGACGAGCAGGCTATTCGCAACCTGCCTCTGACGGAGCTGTTCGTGGACAGCCACTTCCCGCCTGCCGAGTCGTCACTATTCACGCATCGCAGGCCCGTACCTGGAAGGGTCACCTGGCTCAGACCACACGTACGTCCAATTGTTTCGCCGCTCCTTCGTCTATAACGTAATAGGCGCTTAAACGACGTTTCTGTTTCTCAGCTGAAGCCAATGATTAAGAGCGACAGAAAACGGCTGATAGTACACGGTCAGCTGTGACAGCTATTCTTCTTGCTATTATTTTGCGTGTGAGATGTCGCATGACGTAATGTGGAAGAGAGAGAGAGTGAAATGGAAAAAAAAAGAAGGCTTACTAAAGTTTGTTTGCTTGCACGCACGGAGCAGAGAGACGGGAAATTAAAGTTGGCAGACCAAGAACACGCGCTCTATAGGCAGTGCGCAGCGCTAATCATGCATAAGTCACATACGATCAATATGACACTATAGCGTCATATTGTTCGTATGTAACTTTTGAACAAAATTAAAGGGATTGTCTACCGCTCGGAAACAATTTTCTGATTGTGGTGAAAATCAGAAGATCGTTCGTCACATCGACGGCAACGAACATGCTTTTGCTCCATAAAAAAAGAATAATATTTTTAATTTGATGATGAAAATCGTGAAAGAATGAACGCTAGGGTCACCGAACAGCGATGTGGTCAGTGTACTGGTAGGACAAGAAATCCTCGCATGTAGACTCATTTTGCTTAAAAACAAGATGTATAACTTGAAATTGTATTTTACGCACTTGAGACAACTTTCGGTTGCGTCAGAGAGTTAATTTTTTCATTTTTTTCTCACGCATCCAAAAAGGCTTCAACTCATGCGCTATTCCATGCGGCCCTCCGCGCTGGTCGTACCATGCCGTTGTATTGTTAGGATGTCTCACATGGGCTGCGCTGTGAAGGCGTGCATTTATCGTCTATTTTTGAGGACTAAACATGGCCTGGATTGCGGCAGCAGTGTTAAAATAAACGCATAGACTGCGATTACAGCAAAACAAGTGTTCTGTAACTGTATAATAACGCTTCATTTAACCGTTAGTGAGCTGAGAACGACTGTTACATTCATTATATTAGTGTTCAGCGAAGGTAAAGTAATCCTACAGAAATCACATGTGCTTTGGGTTTTAATTTTTACCGGCACTACAATTTCATCGCGTCCAACAACCAGAGTCGTGGGCATGTTTCACGCCAATGGAAGAAGACGGAACGCAGATCGATAATTCTGTTTTAAAAATTTCTACTCACTTTCCAGAGAAACCGCTGCAAGGTTGGGCACTTCAGACGGTACGCTTTCTATTGCGGCACAAAACAGAAAAGCGCCAGGCCTGCGCTGAAACCGCAGCACAGTCACAGCGAAAGCTGGAAGAGCGGCGTTTCTAGAGCACGTTGTAAGCTCTCTTGGGGCTACTAATACAAGTACACTAGCAAGGTACCCACTACGCCATAAATCACAATTTTTGTGAAGTTGGGAAGCACCCACTAAGCCATTATTCGTCATTCTGCGGAGAAGCGAGGCACCAGCTACACGTCTGTAAAGCATTGTGTGCACTTTGTTGACGCGACGACTGATGACGATGAAGAACTATGGCCCAGCCCTTTGTAATGGGTTGGAAGCTTTAAACGGCCCACCAGTTATGTAATTTGCATTGGGTGACGCCCGGTCGCTATTTCCCTCGCCCGCCATGCTGTATAACATGCGTTAACGTGGGAGAGAGAGAGGGGGGGGGGGCGAGGAACTTTACTGAGACCCCGAGGAAATGGATCATGCGCTTATGGGCTTCCTTGGCAACCAATACAAGTGCACTTGCGAGGAACCCACTACGCTATAAATCATTGTAATTTTTGAGAAGTAGGGCAGCAGGCACTGTGCCATTTTTCGTGATTCTACGGAGAGCGTTGGTACCTGCTAAACGCATGTAAGGCATTATGCGCACTTTATTGATGTTGTGCCTGATGACGATGAAGAATTATGGCAGAGCCCTTTGTAATGGGTTGGAAGCATTCAACAACCTACTCGTTGCGCAATTCGCATTGTGTGACGTCTGCTTACAGAATTCGCGTTGTGCGACGCTTGGTGCTTATTTTACTGTTCTACCACGCTATATTGCATTTGCTAATGTGGTTCCTTCACGACATGAAGCCTGTATAGGACCTTTTTGCAAAGCAGTTTCAAGCACCGGCATTTCTCAGAGGTTGAATACTGGGCTCCCACGCAGAGGGGGCCCAGGTTCGAATCTCGTTCCATCCTGGAATTTTTTTCTTATTTCGTTTTTTTTCTTATTTCGAGCGATACTGGTTATGGACACCGGCGGCGGCGGCGGACAACTACGGCGCCAAAAACGGCAGGTGAAATGATCTCATAACAGCTTTCGCTGTAAAACAATGAAGGATGGTAGACAGTCCCCTTAAGAATGTCATGAGAAATTTCAATAACAAGCAGTCAGAACTAAAAGAACACTTTCTGCAGGCAAGAATGCAAGTACATAAACTGCTGTGTAAACGTACCGAAAACCGGGCGAGTTGAGAGGAATTCATTATGGAAAGTTCTCAGCGCGCTCAACAAACAAGATATCTGTCTTTGTTTCTCTTCTTCCCTTTCGTCTTTGTTTGTTGTGCGCGCTGAAAACTTTCCATGATAATATAAACTGGCATTGATTCTTGAATACTGTTCACTGCAGTAATGGTTGCTAGAACATATGAATATAACGTATTTGAACGCACGTGGTAACCTTCATAAGACATCACGACACTTGCGTACATTTTTTTAACAGCGGAGGTGCTTAAGCGGACTGTTATTCCGTGTAGAGAGAACAGAAAACTATCGTCATCATGGATCGGCACGCGCTCTCTTCATGCTCCTCGTCCTCTTCTTCATCTGCTGCTTCGCTTCCAGAACATGTGCGCCGATTTGTCCGGCGTGGGACGTAATAACTCTCATGGGCGAGGGAAAGAGTTTAAAGAGAGAGAGAGAGAGAGAAAGAAAGAGATATAAAGAGAGAGACAGGGAGAAAGAAAGGGAAGAAAGACAGAAAAATATGACAACTCGTCTGCGACGCCGGCTCGTCCGTTATGGGGCAGAAATTAAACGGTTTCCGCGGCTCGCTTTTTCTAACGAATGTCGTTCTTGTGTAGGTATTGATGTAGTTCGAAGTCTTACGCTTATTGCAGCTCCACTACCGTGAAACCCGAGGCAGTGCACGGACAACTCAGCTATTCCCTTAGCGCTTGCTACCGCCTCGGCGATAGCGCTCTTGGTGAGGCGGTGGCGCCCTCCCTTGCTTGGCGCTGTTATCAGCCGCATGTAGGAAGCGTATTTCGTGATTTAGGTAAACTATTGCGATTATTTCTTGGTTACTTCTGTCGTGCATATTATTTTAGACCTTGTTAGTTTATGTTGCACTGGTTTGGAGCATTGTTAGCTTTGTTTTAGGCCTGTATTGGCCACTGCGTGACCATGCGACATGAGATAAGCCGGGCCGCTATAGTGCTATTCACCTAAAGACAGAAAGACAGAGTAAGAAATACGCAAAGAGAGAAAACTATCGAATGAAACAGACACAAAAAGAGATAGAAAAAACAGAGTGCTAGATAGAAGGAAAAAGAAGGATGGAAAGAGAGCGAATTCAAAGAAAGAGAAAGAAAGAAATAGAAAGAGAGACAGAAGAAAAAGATAGAAAGAAAAGAATAAGCGAGAAATGGAGGGAGACAAAGAAAGGGAAAGAAAGATAGAAAGAGTGAGAAAGAGAAAGAAATATGTATAGAGAAAAATACAGGAATAAAAATCAACCGACAAAAAACAGTTATAAAAACCGAGAGAAAAAGAGAAAGAAAGAGAGGACGAAAGAAAGAGAAAATAAAGAGAAACGAGGCAGACCGCCCAGCCCCGCACTTCCTTCAGGCTTGGCACCACTAGTACTAAGCTGCCTTTATTTTTTTTTATTTATTTTTTGCTCACGGTGCCATCGCTTTTATTAAAGGCCAACTGCAACGAAATTTCGCAAAACTCAAACAGCCAATTTGTAGGCAGTCTAGCTGGGGATAATGCTACCTGCCAAATTTCACCTTCGAAATGCAAGTGGTTACGTAAGAAAAATACCCGCCAACAACGCGATTTCTGATACCGAAACTAGAAAATAAAAACGCCAGGCCTGCGCGGAAAGCGCAGCACAGTCACAGCGAAAGCTCGAAAGCGGCATTTCTAGAGCCCGTTATAAATTCTCTTGTGGCTACTAGCACAAGTACACTAGCAACGTATCCACTACGCCACAAATCATAATTTTTGTGAAGTTAGGAAACACCCACCACGACATTACTCGTCATTCTGCGGAGAAGCGAGGTACCATCTGTAAGGCATTATGAGCAGTTTCTTGACGCGATGGCTAATGACGATGAAGAATTACGACTGAGCTTTTGTAATGGGTTGGAAGCTTTAAAGGACCCACTAGTTACTTAATTCGCATTGTGTGACGCCCGGTCGTTATGTCACTCTCCCACCACGCTTTATGACATACGCTAACGTGAGAGAGACAGAGAGACAGAAATAACTTTATTGAAACCAGGGCTGGGCCGTATCGCGATACAAGAGTATCGCGATAGTATTTCAGAGATACTTTTGAATATCTGTATTTCTGTATCGAGATACATTTGAAAAATGTATTTGTATCTCAGTAGTGAAATACTTTTACGATGTATTGCTTGTATCGCGATACAATGCAGGACACGGGTATCTCGTTGCATTTTCTTTTTGTCGGAAATGAGTTGACGCGTGAGTTGAGCACTAGATAGACTTTTTTCATTCTTTCGCGAGTCTTGTGCTGAGGCCGAATCGACACTGTCTAGAAGACAGCCTGCTTCAGAAGCTCACACAGCAACCTGCTCAGCAAAGCCGATCTTATGTGCAAACTAAATGTATACTTTTTCTCAATTCACTGGTATTCATTAGTGATTCGAGTGATTTGCTTAAACTATGCTATTTCTGGCATAGCTGATTTAGTTGTCACCAAGCATGTCGATGTCGGTGCCCAATGCTTGTTAGTGTTGCTGTGAAATAGTGTACTTTTTTATTGCGATTTATATGTGTAATTATGTCATTATTATTAATTATGTACTTTGTAAGCCACCCCCCTGTGATGTTTTAATGGCGCTGAGGGTACTCTAATAAACAAATAAACTAAAAGGTTCAATGCACTGCAGCTTTATTTACACCATTATGCCGCACTAATAAATGTCCTTGCGGAATACGAGCATCTTTGAAATGAAAAAAAGAAGTATCTGTATCTGTAAAAAAGAAATATTGCAGTATCTGTATTCCGGAATACTTTTTTCGTCATATTGCAAAAGTATCTCCGAAATATCCCGTTACGCTAAAGGCAAATGTATCTCAGTATCTGTATTTTACGCTTCCGGTCCATGTATTTCGATATCTGTATTCCGGAATACTTTTCCGAGTATCTCATTGTACCAGGAATCAAGAAAAAATCTGATTTGTCATCGCCTGTCCTGAAACAGCTATCTCTGCTTCTACTGCACGAGAAATACACCGACCACATACATGTTTACACCGACGGCTCAACGACCATCCGTGATTCGTCCGGGGCAGTAGTTGTCCCAGCGAAAGGTGTAACTGTTAGCTTTAAGACCGACCACCCAACAACATCAACAGCTGCTGAACTGACAGCTCTTCGCGCTGCACTTTGTGTTATCAATCGCGAACAACCGCAGCGATGGTCAATTTTTAGTGACTCCAAAGCAGCCCTACAATCTCTCTTGTCAGCCCTGCGGCGTGGACCATATGAACAACTGGTATTCGAGATAAGACACCTCATTCATACGTCATTCGAGAAGGGACACCAAGTGACATTTCAATGGTTGCCAAGTCACTGCGGCGTGCTTGGCAACGAACATGCCAATAATGCTGCTCGGTCAGCTTTGCAAGGAGACAAGGAAGAGGCTATACCGCTTTCAAGGTCTGATGCTGCTGCCATGCTTCAAAGGATCGCAAAGAATATTTCGCACTCAACACTGAATACGTCAAGAAGCCAAAACTATCGGCAACACCACCTCAACGAGTTGCGGCGACTTCAAATACCATCCGAACTCCGCCGAAGAGAGGCCACTCTGCTATGCCGCTTATGGCTAAGAGTGGCTTTCACGAAGTCATATTCGTTTCGAATAGGGATGGCCGACAACGCTCTTTGCGACGCCTGCGGCACCGAGGAGACCTTGCAATATATCTTCTGCGACTGTCCTCGCTACGCTGCGCAGAGACGATCCCTGGTATTCGCTCATCTTCACAACAGACCGTTGACACTAGACACGATTCTCCAGTGCCATCCTGATAAGTCATCGAGAGTTCAAGCAACCAAGGCATTGCTCAAATTCCTAAGGACAACAGACTTACACGAGCGGCTGTAGACTTTTTAATGATGCCGCATACGGCACAAGACTGCCGCTCTGCGCTGTGACGTTATGTTTGTGCGTGTGTGTTCCCCTCTCTTTCTCTCTTTCTTTACTCTTCTTTCGATCTCCCCCATCCCTTCCCCCTGTACAGGGTAGCATACCGGTTATGCCAAACTGGTTAACATCCCTGTCTTTCCTCTCTCCCGTTTTCTTCTTCTCTGCCCAGCCCTGATTGAAACCCTGAGGAAGTGGATCATGGGAGCCTTATGGGCTTCCTTGGCAACCAATAGAAGTGCACTTGCGAGGAACCCACTATACTAAAAATCATCATAATTTTTGTGAAGTAGAGAAGCAGCCACTATGCAATTTTTCGTCATTCTGCGGAGAACCATGGTACCTGCTAAACACCTGTAAGGCATTATGTGCACTTTGTTGATGCTGTGGCTGATGACGATGAAGAATTATGGCAGATCACTTTGTAATGGGTTGGAAGCATTCAACAACCCACTCGTTGCGCAATTCGCATTGTGTTAAGCCTGGTTACAGAATTCGCATTGTGTGACGCATGGTCGTTATTTTGCTCTTCTACCACACCACTTCACATAGGTAAATGTGGTTCCTTCCCGACATGAAGCCTGTTTAAGGTCTTTTTGCAAGACAGTTTCAAGCACCGGCATGGCTCTGAGGTAGAATGCTGGGTTCCCACGCAGAGGGCCCAAGTTCGAACCTCGTTCCATCCCGGATATTTTTTCTTATTTAGTTTTTTTTTATTTCGAGCGATAGTGGTTACGGACACCAGCGGTGGCGGCGGACAACTACGGCGCCAAAAATGGCCCTTGTTCTGACCTCATAACAGCTTTCGCTGTGAAATCTGGGGGACTCTTGAGCTTCGCCTTCAAGAGTAAAACAAGATAGCGTGATCGGGCCCCGATCTCATCGAATTCTCAATCGCTAGCCTGGTTCTCAGTGGTCCCCTCAGCCGTGCCGCAAGGAAAGGAACATCTGAGCCCGTAACATAGGCTCTTTCAAACTATTCTAAAAGACACTCCAAGGCAATGTTATATCTCAGCTCCTTTTCAGCCTAGTCACGCTTGGGCTCTGCAGCAAACTACAGAAATTTGAAGAAATCCATACGCAGACGACATAACCATCACGGCGGACCGCGGCGGTGTCGGCCAAATTGAGAACGCATTACAACGTCGAAGACTGTCTCCAAGGAACGGGACTCAAACTCGCACGTTCGAACTACTCATTTACCGGCCAACGTGTAGAGGCACACCGCCAAAGAGCTACACGACACCTCGGGAGTACGAGGAAGCCAGCCTATACACACAAGACGGAATGCAACAAGACCAAAATTCTCGGAATAATCATTGAGGACAACGGAGCTAACGGTGAAACCGTGAGGAAGCTCGAAGGCAAAGTCACCAGTGCCACGAGACTTATCAAGAGGATAACTTGGCTCCCACGCAGAGGACCCAGGTTCGAACCTCGTTCCATCCTGAAAATTTTTCTTTGTTTCGTTTTTTTCTTATTTCGAGCGATAGTGGTTACGGACACCGGCGGCGGACAACTACGGTGCCAAAAACGGCCCTTGATGTGATCCCATAACAGCTTTCGCTGTAAAACAACGCCATTACAGCTGACCGGAAATGACGCAGACCGCAGCCCGACAGACCGACCGATGCAGGCGAATCGCCTGCTTTGTGCTCCGAAGTATTCGCTTCGCGGCCGCGCCAGAGCGTTTACTTTTTAAATGGTAACGAAAAAACAATGTATGTAAACATCCACCATGAAGGAAACACGGATACATGCCCATAAAGCATTCCTCTAAGCAACGGCTGCCGCTTTGCACCTATCATCTCGCCCTACACTATTTTGGAGAACTTGCTGGTTCACAATAAATGATGCTGCTGGTTTACACATCGGGTATTCTCGCTTCGTTGATAGACTACGGACGGTAAGACACCGTTGTTTTCGATATCGGTGCTTGGTTTGGCACTCTCCCATGTCCACCGAAAGCGTCCATGCATTTCTGCATGCAAGCACTTGCTTGTCTGACTGCGCCCAATACTTTTACATTAAACCTAACGTAGCGCATTTTGTTGTCTATAAATACGTTTACGTGCTTGAAATCCTTTGAACCGAATTTCTGTCGAAATTTGCTGCTCTGACCACTCGCAACTAGAAGCGAGGCAATCAGCTTTCGGAGCTTATATTACTCGCGCATAGATAGCGCAGTTAGTCTAGCGCTTTGCGGGACGTCGTCTTACCTGCTTTACGCTATACTAAATGTCTTTCGAATAGCGTTACGCTAGATTTTAGCGTGCGAACCACGCTAACGCAAGCATTTTACGCTATACTAAAGCTCTCTGTAATACGAATACCTCTTGTCGCCGGTGCTTCTCCACACGCTGGTCGGGGCTTCCCGCTCTTGGGTTTGCAGTGGCTGAATAGTGAAGGCACTTCGTCAGGAATCAACATTCTTTTCAGTTTCAGCAGTATTTGGGCGAAAAGACACCGGTCGTACATAAAGTCGTCATCCTTGAAGTGCGCCGCGTAAAGTACCACGCTCTTCGGTAGCTTCCATTCCTTTCGCCTCACTGCGTTAACCCGCAGCTATTGGAGCTTTACGTTTTTTGTAGCGTTAGCTACACTTGCCTAGCCGGAGCCGATTTCGCGTGGAGCGTCATGAACCGTGCTGCGCATGCGCGAGGATCAGTGATATCACACAGCTGGGTCACCGGAGCTAGCATCTCACGCGCTCTCCGACACCGCCGCGCGCGGCTTGCCGCTGCTTGTCTGCGCGTTCAGGAGGAGTGGCGTCGAAGCCGCGGCAGAAAAACTGACGCCGGCGCGCGCGCAGACTCCGCCACCGCCGCGCGCGACTCGCCGCCGCTGGTCTGCGCTTTCCAGAGTGACGTCGTAGCCTTGGCAGACGTATTGGCGCCAGCGCGCGCGCAGCTATTCGCCTTCGCTTTGCAGTCGCCGTCTGACACTGTGCTGCAGCCGCTTGATAGCTCCTCTGACTGCGTTTGCAGGTGGGCAACGCCATGGAGAAGGAGAGCGCAAATGCTGCTCAACGGCGCAGAAGAGAAGCTTATCTCATCGGATCCCGAAGCAGTTGCCTGTCAATTAGCGGTTCAGCGTACGAAGAATGAACAGAAGAAGGCTGATATTCCTAGACAATCTGGAAAGCTAAGAATAATCAGCTGAACCTTTGCTAACGCTACGTATATCCTGGCATGGCCGAGCTATGCCACTGCGAATTTTGGAAAAGCGTGAAAGCTAGTCCCGCTCGCAACATACGTGTTACAGCAGCCTACGGCCCCACATTTCGTCCTACAAAAGAGTGCGTCACGCAGGAAAGGAAGGGATTTGGCTGCAGGGAGTTCTGCTGGTTCTGCTCATGAGCGGCCGCGAGCTGCGATTTACGTCGTTGCCGTTTGTGTCCGATTCGCTCGGGCACACCGCTAGGGCTCCGCGTCGTCTTCTATCTGATAATTAGAGCACTGATTTTAAATGAAGTACGCGACTGCAGCATTTTTCACTGTGATTATCATTACTTACCCAACATATACTGCGCATTCCGAGCTAATTCTGTCCAAGTCAAATTTCGTTGCAGTTGGCCTTTAAAGAGCCAACACATGATTGCCATGCAGGAGATGGTCTCCGAACCGCAACTGCTGGTCAATGGAGTAAGCCGCAACGACATCGTCCAGGGCGCCCTCGGCGACTGCTGGTTCCTGTCGTCGTGCGCAGCTGTGGCACAGCGGCCGGACCTCATGCACAGGGTGAGCATATGTTCTACGCAGTGCGGGCGACTCATACAGACCGATTTAGCACAACACCGAGGATAAAAGACAAAATTCAGTGCTTTTATAGTGATCATGTCTCCTAGCAACTTCATATCCGAATCACGCCAACTGAAGAATATTGCCACGCCCACTTCTTGTCTTGTTTTGATGTATTCGGGTTTGACCGGCAGGGACGGTTATCAACGCTCGACGCTGTCCGCGAAGCATTGTTCGAGAAGCTTCACGTCTATAGTAGATCGTTCTGTTAAGATTGCGCCCCGCACGCGAACGTTCCAGCTTTGTCTAGAGATAACGCCGCCACCAGCGATATTGCTGGAAAGTTCGATACCGCCTGTATAAAAGCCGACGCGATTGACCGCTTGTCAGTTGATCGACGGACGACGCCCTGTTCGCCGCTATATTTGTACAGCGTGTATTGCTGTAGTTCTAGTTCTCATTTTCCGGCCACAAGTTCGGCCAAATAAACAGTTTCATCCTGCAAACGCCGACTGCTGTCTTCATCGACGTCACGACCACGTGACATCTGGTGGAGGTGCTGCTTCGCTCATGTTCCGGTCGCCCCCGTCAGGCCGTGAACCCAGTCCGGGCCGCAACGAAGACATCGACGCCTACCCCGAACAGCGAGCAAGCCGCAGGACACAAGGACTACCTCCAGAATACCAGCCTTTACCCGACAAGACCAGGAAGACCCCGACCATGACCAACACAACAGCGACAATGACAGCAACCATGCCGCTTGCACCCGTGCTGCTACAGCGCCCAAAGGAACCACCGACCTTTCACGGATCATCTGCTGAAGACCCGGAAAGTTGGCTGGAGAAGTACGACCGCGTCGCCATTTTTAACGAATGGACCGATGAAGACAAGTTAAGACACGTCTACTTCGCCTTGGAGGACTCTGCCCGAACTTGGTTCGAGAACCAAGAGCGAAGCCTCACAAAGTGGGACATTTTTCGCACAAGATTCCTTGCCACATTCACGAGTGTCGTCCGCAAGGAGAGGGCCGAAGCTCTGCTGGAAACCCGTGTGCAGCTTCCAAACGAGAACGTGGTGCTGTACGCGGAAGAGATGAGCAGACTGTTCCGACACGCCGACCCAGCCATGCCCGAGGACAAGAAAGTCCGCTTGCTCATGCGAGGGGTAAAGCAAGAGCTCTTCGCTGGGCTAATGCGGAACCCACCGTCGACAGTCCAAGAGTTCGTCTCAGAGGCGACGACGATTGAGAAGACGTTGGAAATGCGCAACCGGCAGTATAATCGCCGATCGATTCAAGACAACCCAGTTGTTCATGCTGTCGGCTCCGACGACCTGCGCGAAACGATCCGAGCGATCGTGCGGGAAGAACTACGCAAGCTCTTACCCTCACCACAGCCTGAAGTTGCGTCGATCGCTGACATCGTCCGAGAGGAAATCCAGCAGTCTCTGGGCACCCCCGAGTCAGCGCAGCCGCAGCTGCAAACAGTGACCTATGCTGCTGCAGCCCGACGCAACGCCCCCCCTCCTCGCCCAAGTCAAGACGCCGCGCCGCCTCAACAGTTCCGCCGCCAGGCACCACCGCCGCCGCCACCGACGTCACACCGCCCGCCAGCCGGCCAACGATACACGCCGAGGAAGACCGACGTTTGGCGCGCCCCCGACCACCGCCCACTCTGTTACCATTGCGGAGAAGCTGGCCACACTTACCGCCGCTGCCAGTACCGACAGATGGGACTGCGTGGATTCGCCATCGACGCGCCGCGTCCACAGCGAGGGGAAAGACCACGTGACATCGCCGACTACCTCGCGGGAACGCAATGGACGCCCCGACAACCTTCCCGTTCGCCGTCGCCAGGCCGCTACGTCTCTCCCCAACGCCGACCATACACTGGCCCAACTCGGGGCCGGTCACCTAGCCCGTATCCGGAAAACTAAGGGCAGCAACCGATGGAGGTGCGGTTGCTGTACGACGAAATACCGAAGATCCTCCGCCGCCGACGACAACGCCGCAACGACATCTAAAGAACACGCCGCAAGCCGAACGAAGCCCTGACGTCGAAACTTCACGGCCCGAAGAAGACCTGACGACACAACGACGAAGCAGCGGGACAAACCGACGTAGCCGTGATCCGACGCCGCGACCAAATCGAAACGGTAGGCGACGAACGAGTGACCTCGACGTTCTCATCGACGGCCACAACGTCACCGCTCTCGTCGATACTGGAGCCGACTATTCCGTCATCAGTGGACCGTTCGCGACGAAGCTGAAGAAAGTCAAGACCGCCTGGGAAGGCCCCGAAATCCGCACAGCGGGAGGTCACCTAGTAACGCCGGCAGGAATCTGCACAGCGAGGGTCTCCATCAACAACCGGATTTATCCCGCAAGCTTTGTAGTCCTTCAGCATTGCTCCCGAGATGTCATCCTTGGTATGGACTTCTTAGGCCTTCATGGTGCAGTCATCGACCTCAGATCGAAGTCGATAACACTATCTACAGAAAAAGCATTACCGCGGTACACGCCGCCAGGGAAGCATGCCTTGAATGTGCTGGAAGACCAAGTCACCATTCCCCCTCGCTCCAGCGTCATCATTTCCGTCGGCTCTCAGAAAGTAGCAGACCTGGAAGGCGTCATTGAAGGCGACCAGCACCAGTTGATTAACCGCGAGATTTGCGTCGCAAGAGGAATAGCAGAGTTGCGGGGAGGCAAAGCAACAGTGATGCTCACAAATTTTAGCAACGAGTATAAGCACGTAAACAAAGGCACGACAGTCGCCTACATCGAAGAAATCACGGCTACGTCGATGGCTTTCGCCATCGCCGATTCTTCCGAGTCAACACCGACGAACCAAGCTTCTCAACCAGTTTTCGACGTTAATCCTAGCCTTCCGAAGCATAAACAAGAACAGCTCAAAACCCTGCTCTTGAAATACAGGGACTGCTTTTCGTCATCGTCAAGAATCCGCCAGACCCCAGTCGCAAAACATCGCATCATAACAGAGGAAAATGCCAGGCCACTCCGGCAGAGCCCGTACAGAGTTTCAACGCGAGAACGCGAATCCATAAAGAAACAAGTCGACGAAATGCTACGCGACGACATCATCCAGCCGTCGAAGAGTCCATGGGCATCACCCGTGGTGTTAGTGAAGAAGAAAGACGGAACCCTACGCTTCTGCGTCGATTATCGCCGCCTGAACAAAATCACGAAGAAGGACGTCTACCCTCTCCCACGGATAGACGACACCCTGGATCGACTCTACAACGCGAGGTACTTTTCGTCGATGGACCTCAAGACCGGCTATTGGCAAATCGAAGTCGACGAGAGAGACCGAGAGAAGACTGCCTTTATAACACCAGACGGCCTCTTCGAGTTCAAGGTTATGCCCTTTGGTCTTTGCTCGGCACCTGCGACGTTCCAGCGCGTTATGGACACCGTGCTGGCTGGACTGAAGTGGCAGACTTGCCTTGTGTACTTGGACGACGTCATTGTGTTTGCCTCAAGCTTCGACGAACACCTCCGGCGCCTTGACACTGTACTACAAGCAATCAAGACTTCTGGCCTCACCTTGAAGCCTGAAAAGTGCCGCTTTGCATACGAGGAGCTGCTGTTTTTGGGTCACGTGATCAGCAAGGGTGGTGTTCGCCCAGACCCGCGGAAAACAGCTGCCATCGCTGCCTTCCCGCCCCCCACCGACACGAAAGCCGTGCGCCGTTTTCTCGGCTTGTGCGCCTACTACAGGCGCTTTGTCAAGGAATTTTCACGAATCGCCGAACCGCTAACTCACCTCACGAAGACCGACGTGCCATTCAAGTGGGAAACGGCGCAAATCGAAGCATTTGAAGAACTGAAACGACGCCTTCAGATGCCTCCTATACTAGCACATTTCGACGAATACGCCGATACGGAAATCCACACCGACGCAAGCAGCGTAGGACTCGGCGCCGTCCTTGTGCAGAAGACTGACGGGCAGGAAAGGGTCATCAGTTATGCTAGCCGGTCGCTATCAAAGGCAGAAACGAACTATTCCACAACAGAAAAGGAGTGCCTAGCGATCATCTGGGCTGCATCCAAGTTTCGCCCCTACCTCTACGGCAGGCCCTTCAAAGTTGTGAGCGACCACCACGCATTGTGTTGGCTAGCTAACTTGAAGGACCCTTCAGGTCGCCTCGCACGGTGGAGCCTACGACTTCAAGAATTCGACATTACCGTCGTTTACAAGTCCGGAAGGAAACACTCCGACGCTGACTGCCTGTCTCGCGCCCCCGTCGACCCACCGCCGCAAGACGACAAGGAGGACGACTCCTTCTTGGGAATCATAAGTGCCGACGACTTCGCCGAACGACAGCGAACGGATCCAGAACTCAGGGGCCTTGTGGAATACCTCGAGGGCAGGACCACCGTTGTTCCGAAGGTATTCACGCGGGGACTGCCGTCATTTTTCTTGCGCAACGGTGTTCTCCTAAAGAAGAACTTCTCACCGCTTCGAGCCGATAGCCTTCTCGTGGTACCCTCGACATTGCGGCCAGAGGTCCTCCAGGCTCTGCACGACGACCCGACGGCTGGACACCTCGGTGTTTCTCGCACGCTAGCAAGAATACAGGAGAAGTACTACTGGCCGCGCCTTTCCGCCGACGTCACTCGTTACGTGAAGACCTGCCGGGACTGTCAGCGACGCAAGACACCGCCCACTAGGCCAGCCGGACTTCTGCAGCCTATCGAGCCGCCTCGACGGCCGTTCCAGCAAATCGGGATGGACTTACTGGGTCCGTTCCCGACGTCCAATACCGGAAACAAATGGATCGTCGTAGCTACAGACTACCTCACCCGCTACGCCGAGACGAGGGCCCTGCCTAGAGGCAGTGCCGCCGATGTAGCGAAGTTCTTCGTTGAGAACATCGTCCTGCGTCATGGCGCCCCAGAAGTTCTCATCACCGACAGAGGTACGGCGTTTACTGCTGACCTAACTCAGGCAATACTGAGATACAGCCAAACAAGCCACCGCCGGACCACAGCGTACCACCCACAGACAAATGGCCTGACCGAGCGGCTAAACAAGACCATCGCCGACATGTTGGCCATGTATGTCGACGTCGAACACAAGACGTGGGATGCCATCCTTCCGTATGTGACCTTCGCATACAACACGGCCGTCCAAGAAACGACGCAGATGACTCCGTACAAGTTGGTCTACGGAAGGAGCCCGGCGACGACGCTCGACGCCATGCTACCCAACGTCACCGACGAAGAAAACCTCGATGCCGCCGCTTACTTACAACGTGCCGAAGAAGCTCGACAGCTCGCCCGCCTGCGCATCAAGACCCAGCAGCACACCGACAGCCGTCGCTACAATCTTCGACGACGCTTCGCGGAATACCAGCCCGGCGACCATGTTTGGGTCTGGACGCCGATACGCCGACGTGGGCTTAGCGAAAAACTCCTTCGGCGATACTTCGGGCCATACAAGGTTCTTCGACGCCTCGGCGCTCTTGACTACGAGGTGATCCCGGACGGCATTACGAACTCCCAGCGACGCCGCGCACGACCTGAAGTCGTCCATGTCGTGCGCCTTAAGCCGTTTTTTGCGCGTTAGCGAACCTGGGGACTCTATTTTTCTTCCTTTGTTATTGTAATTTATTTTTGTATGCACTTGTTTTTTTTTCTCTCTTCTATGTTCTTTCACAAGCATCGGGACGATGCTTTTTCAGAGGGGGGCAATGCCACGCCCACTTCTTGTCTTGTTTTGATGTATTCGGGTTTGACCGGCAGGGACGGTTATCAACGCTCGACGCTGTCCGCGAAGCATTGTTCGAGAAGCTTCACGTCTATAGTAGATCGTTCTGTTAAGATTGCGCCCCGCACGCGAACGTTCCAGCTTTGTCTAGAGATAACGCCGCCACCAGCGATATTGCTGGAAAGTTCGATACCGCCTGTATAAAAGCCGACGCGATTGACCGCTTGTCAGTTGATCGACGGACGACGCCCTGTTCGCCGCTATATTTGTACAGCGTGTATTGCTGTAGTTCTAGTTCTCATTTTCCGGCCACAAGTTCGGCCAAATAAACAGTTTCATCCTGCAAACGCCGACTGCTGTCTTCATCGACGTCACGACCACGTGACAATATTAATATTTTTCTGTAATAGATTGAGCGCAAAGGGACGGGACACAAGAAGACAAGACGACTACACGAGCGCTTCTTGTCTTCTTGTGTCCCGTCCCTTCGCGCTCACTCTATTACAGAATGAACCAACGCGCCCAACAAAGCATTTTATTAACATTCTTTATTGCGGAAATGTTTGTACTGCTACCAAATGTATGATTTTGACGTCGTGATCTTTCTACTACAAAATAGTAAAAGTTGGGGGATTTATAGCGCGGACTCTTTAAGGGAAGAAGATCAGTCCTAAATAAACTGGCTATTGTTCCATTAATCGCCGTTTTGTTATACGCACAGCATATGGCCTCCGGGGTCAAATAATGCATTAGCAAAGAAGTAGTGTTATCAACATCTTTAAGTTAAATAAAATACGTCACAGTAACACTACGTGATAATGGCATGTTGGAAAAAAGGAAACAAAATTTGCTTGATATAAAATTGTGTCGCAGCGAGAAATAAAGCCAGAGAAAGCTGCTCGCGTTGCTTGAATGAAAGAGCCTTAATGAAAACCAGCAGATAATGAAGCCAAAGAAGGTAGAGGCGACGTAATTGTAGAGTTTCAAGGGTATTGTGTAATTGCGTGATAAAGCTGTGAAGAAGAAATGAAGGGAGAAGTGGTTCACACCTTTATCACAGTTACTACGATACACTTAAAACACTACAATTAACGTCCCATATACCTTTCTTGGCTTCATTATTCGCTGGTTTTCATTAAGGTTGCGTAAAAACTGAAAGAAATGAGCCCTCAAAATTCCATCCCTTCATTCACTCACAACGCGGCTCTCGTTCCGGCAGATTTGATGCGTTCAGTTAATATGCGACGGCTTATTGGTCAGCTGTCCGCTCGTTAAAGAATCACGTGCTCCGTGACGCCAGCTGGCAAAGAACAGAGTGTTCCACACGCTGTCATGGCTACAAGCGGCGCTGACTACCACTCCCAGGTTTGCATACACATAAATACCCGATTAAAACAACGAGAGAAGGACCGTCGCTGTAGCTGAATTGATAAGAGCATCGGGCACGTAATCCGAAGGTTGCAGGTTCGGTCCCTGCTGGCGCAAAGTTGTCTTTTTGTCCACTTTATCGTCTTCGCATCTTTATTAAAATTATTACGATACACTTAAAACACTACAATTAACGTCTCCTATACTTTCCTTTGCTTCATTATCTTCTGGTTTTCATTAGGTTGTGTCAAAACTGAAAGAAACGAGCCCTGAAAATTCGTTCCCTTGAATGAAAGAGGACGTTTGAGGCGGAAGAAGGAAGCAGAATAAATTATAGGAAATATGAGAGGAAAGGAACGGTAGGCGGAGGAAATGAAACAAGAACGCATGAACGGGTGATCGACTAAAACTGCTTTGCTGCAGCGAAAAAAAAAAAAACACTTTTATTGAGCTATACGCATACTTTTGCTCTTGCGAAGAACAGTTTCTTTCAGGGCCGAAAGAAGTCTGCAGGGCCTATAGCACTCACCTTTTATTGTGAGAGTTCGCAATCTGAGGCATATTACTGGAAACATGTTGCATGGCAAGTATTCATTCGCCATACGGAAGATTAAGATGTTAAATTTATATACCTGCAATAAATTGCGCGTGGCTTTTCCGTTTTATGAAAGAGAATTAAAAATGTACTTGCTTCTGGGCTACGGTGACCTGGCCTTTATTAAGCAAAATTCTTTGTGGCATTGCTTCCAGCATTGTAACAGTTTTTCTCAACAGGACTTACGAAATGCGTAATGGTAAAAACATTTTTTTTAAGGTGAAACTTACAGTGCGGACCGGGACAGGCTACAAAAGATCAGAAGGGACAGGCGCTGGTGCTATTTTAAAGCGACGCTCTGGAATTACGTAGGAAGGCGTAAAATCATTCTATTGATTTACCGCTACCGGTGCTTACTGTCTGTGACCACAAACCACCCATTCGCAGGTTGTTCCCCAAGAGCAGCAGCTGTACGGATCGGAGTACAAGGGTGCGGTGCGTTTCAACCTGTGGCGCTTCGGTCGCTGGGTCGTGGTGTACGTGGACGACCTTCTGCCCACCAGTGAGGACCGGCTCATCTACTCGAGATGTAGCGACCCGCGAGAGTTCTGGGTCGCCCTGCTCGAGAAGGCCTACGCCAAGTGAGCATCTCGTGCCATTTCAGGCTCCCCTTTCTTTCTGTTGATTCGACCAATGAGACGGGACGGATCGAGCACGTGACCGACTTTCGTAACGTCCTGCTGCTAGAAAGGTGGACGACTTCACTGCAGAATCGATGGAATAAATTTAAAATTCTGTCTTCAAGCGTCTCCACTGCACATACTAATGGACGCGAATAGCAACACGTAACTATATATAGCATGTGCCATATGCTAATAAAGTTGAAAAAACAAGAGAACAAGTTTTCTTTTAAGCTTGCTACAATTGACTGTGCAAAAAATACGAATTCTCGTTGTTGCATACTGCGCGATAATTCGCTTCTTCTTGTGGTCGCGGTTCATTCATTGCTGACTGCAAACGTGATTTGAGCACGTCACCTCTGAAACCGTCTGCCTGACCACAGGGCATAGTTGTTTCGCGCAATGTTGTGTGTATCATATATTATGCCATGTCGTATGTAAGTTCATAACTCATATGTAATTTCATAGCTTTCTTTTGCCCACCACTGTGCAGTCGCAATCGTCATGACTCAATTACAGTGCGGTAACGTTCATTCCGAACACAGTAATAGATGCACTTTGATTGGCACTGTTTGAGTACAGCACAGAAAAAAGAGAAAAGATCACAACTTGTTACTATGCAGCACAGGCATTGACAATAGTAAAATTGTACTAACGTGCTCATAAGCGTGCGCAGGGTTCCCCTTCAGGGGGGGTGAAGGTTCGTCGCAGCGCCCCCTTCCCTATTATGTCAATGTATGCGGCTGCCCTTGCGCCCCTCTTCTCGCCCCCCCTACAATGTATAGGGCTGAGTTTGCGCTCCCCCTTCTCGCCCCCTTGCCCCCCCCCCCCCCCTGCGCACGCCTATGAACGTGCTGACAGTGCGCCAAGTTCCCATATTTTTTCGCCGAGGTGCTGTGAGGCTTGTAGCAGGAACTACACATAATACGCATATGGTGTGAAAGTGGACCACTGGGTGTGCTGCAAGTGCCAAGACTCTCAATTCTACTTTGCATTCAAACAAGAGCAATCTAAAGTCAAGTCAAGTTTCTTAAACAGTTCAGTTTAGTTACATGGTTAGCGTATTACAGCAGGAGGTCCCAAAGTTTCAGAGAAGCTGACAGGGGGACCTCCTATGGCTACATGAATGGGTTAATTACAAAAAATACAGCATTAGTATACGGACGTGCGAATAATAATGAATAAACATGATTAACAATAAAAATACTATCAGTACATAACATAATGGTAATACTCACTATTAGAAAAAATAACATGAACATAATCAAAAGCAAGTGATGAAACAAGAAAGACAAAAAGCAATATTAATGAACAGTTTACATGAGAAATGCAACTCGTTTCATTATCAGTTGTATCAGTTATAGAAAAGCAAATTTAAATAATAAAATAGCGCAGAAATGATGAGAGCTGTTAACAGTTAAATACACAATTCAGATGAGTTGATTAATTCTTGAACAAAAAAATTTCTTGCTGCGCGAGGTGAAAGTATGAATGTTGTGCGATGATTTTAATTCGAAAGGCAATGACTTTCAAATTCCTGACGTAGATTACATCACTTATGCACAAACTGTGGCTGATCTGGGTGCACGTCTTAAGTAAGCATAAGCTCTGGTCAACTAAAAGTTGCAGGTTACATCCTTTAGCGCCGAAAAAGCTCACTGGAAATGTTAGTTCGGAAAAATAACAAAAAGAAAAGCAGATTGGACAGGATTGACCACCTCCCTCATGTATAACTGGGTATACCTTTTTATTGTAAGTGTTGTTTGTGTGTCGCGGCGACTGTTAAGGTCAAGAAAACAAGAGAGGGAGTAAGCCGGGTCTACTTTTACTGCTGGTGGCCCTTCAGAGGTGGCTTGCAAGGTGTGTTGGTGGTATTTGTGGGCTTGTCCATAGCCATGCCCAAAGGGGGGAAGGCCTCACCTCTCCCTGTTCAATCAAAAGGGCACCAAGTCTGCCCCGTACCTTTTAGTCGGACCTGTACCGTCGTTATTTAATGTGTAGAGCAAGGGCCATGCGGGTTTTTAAATAATTGCTGGTTTAACGTCCCAAAACCATGACATGATTATGAGGGACGCCGGAGGGCTCCGGAAATTTCGACCACATGGGGTTCTTTAACGTGCACCTAAATCTAAGTACATGGGCCTCAAGCATTTTCGCCTCCATCGAAAATGCGGCCGCCGCTGCCGAGATTCGATCCCGTGACCTTCGGGTCAGAAGTCGAGCATCATAACCACTGACCACCGTGACGGGTGCATGAGGCTTTTTGACGATAATGGCGGCCGTGGACTCCCAGCTGATGCTGCATTCCCTTCCCTCTTTTACCTCCGGAAAGCAGGTACAAATGGCAGGCTGTGAAACACCTCATCGCTTAATTTTCACTTTTGTAGCGTTAGCCACACTGGCCTAGCCAAGCCAGTTTCGCGTGGCTCCTCAAGAGCCATGCTGCGCATGCGCGAGGATCAGTGATGTCACAGAGCTGGCGCATCGGAGCCGGCACCTCCCGCGCACTCCGCCGCTGCCGCGCGCTACTCACTGCCGCCCGCCTGCGCTTTCCAGAGGAGTGACGTCGTAGCCGAGGTAGACATGCTGGCGCCGGCGCTCGCGCAGCTATTCGCCTTCGCTGTACAGTCGCCCTCTGACACTGCGTTGGAGCCGCTTGATAGCGCCTCTGACTGGCGTTTGCTAGTGTGGTTTAGCCATGGAGAAGAAGAGCGCAAATGCTGCTCAACGGCGCAGAAGAGCGGGGAAGTTTAACTAATCGGATACCGAAGTAGTTGCCTGGCAAAATAAATATACATATGCGCCACATAATATGTATACCATGTGTGTGTCATTGGAGCAGCAGTAAGCATGATAATCAAGCTTTTCCTAGACAATCAGGAAAGCTAAGAACAATCAGCTGAACCTTTGCTAACGCTACGTTTTCCTGACATAGCCGAGCTAGGCCACTGCAACATTTTTTGCATTTATTACGGATCTTGTTTTCTTTCGTACTACACCAATATGGGGCAGTGGGAGGGCTGAAGTGAAACTGCCATCACCCCCCCCCCACTGGAGAACCTTACGCTCATCTGTGGCTTGTCGATGTGTTCCGACCGTTGGAGCTTCTAGTTCTTGGAGGAAACCATGGATCGCCTCGCAACGTGGTCCACTTCTGCGATAGAGAGCGATCCAAGACAGCGAAATGTACTGAATGACAGCTGACATAATGAAGTGAAATGAACCGGTTCTGTGCAGGCTACACGGTAGCTACGAGGCCCTAGAAGGGGGTCAGGCCATGGACGCCATGGTTGACCTGACCAGTGGTCTGGCCGAGCGGTACGACTTGCAGGACGCTCCAGAGAACTTGTTCGGATTCCTTCTCAAGGCGTCCGAGCACGGTGCTTTCGTCACTTGTTCGCGCAAGGCAAGTTCTCGGATCTCCAGCACTTCTGATTTGGCCGTTTTGCCGGCTCTTTATTCCTTAGCGCTTCGAAGATGAAGATACCTATAGTCTGCTAAAACCTGTGTATGAATGTTCACAGCGTTCGCTGACCGACGCTGGTTGCACCGTGTAATTTGTTGCGCCATCTAATTGAATTTTTTGGTTGCAACGTCTGGTAGCGCCATATGATTGCATTTGTTCATTTCCGTGACGTCAGACACTTTTCGCGTGTATCAAGTAGCTGATTTTCTTATACGTACAAGTGTCCTTGTCGCTGTTTTATTTTGTTCGAAAACTTGAACGTCCTGGCAAACTTCATCAAAAATTCCGGCATCACTGTTCGGGGCAAGGTAATATTTTAAGTGTGGACAACTGAGGTTTAATTCTTAATATGAGCAGTATTTACATTAAGAGCGAAAACATACTTGTGTTCACAACGCAAACTACCTAGGGCGACTCAATTGCACAGATGAATGGCAGTCGCACCGCAGTTTCGGAACTGTCGGGGGCAGAACTTGTGTGTGATCTTAAGTTGTAGCCGACTTGAGATGACTGGGGATCGGATTTTAGGCAAATGCCTATTTTGTTCCTTGGGCTGCTATCACGTCACTTTGACATATGGACATGAATTAGAGGTTAACAACGCCTTTTATGGTGTTTTTATTGTGCCTATAAATGCCTACTTTTGGCGTTTGTGCCTAAATGCCTATTTTCAAAATCGGGGTAGTTTTGCTTTCACGTTCAGTTTGAGACAATGATTCATGCTAGCCGGCAACATTGACCGTTAAGAACTTTATGGGTTCCAACCTTATCCTCTATTTCAGCGAACTTCCGGAAAACAGCCGCTAACAGCAGTGAAAGGGGACGCGCCGGTGAGCACACGCCGCCGCGCTGACATGGCGCATGCGGTGGGCGAATGCGAAACTGCAGATAGCAAAGAAATAAAGAAAAATGTGGTGTGCACGCGGCTTTTGTTTTGTTTGTAATTTACTTTTTAAGGTGCTCGTCTGGAGTGGCGATTATTGCGCAAGAGTGAAGCTGTGCCCACCACAAGATGGCGGCTGCGCCCGCCATCTTAGTAGGGGCACGATAAACCATCGGAGTTTGGCGAAGGAAAGCGAGCGTTTTCCTCGCACGCCCGATGAGTTTAATATGGCAGCTTTTACGGGTCACATACTGCTCCAAGTGTGTCTTTGTGTTACTAGTTTTCGTAAGTAAGCTTCAATGTCATGGCAAATTTTATTGGCGATCAATCGCCAATACTCCTCTCGACGGGTTGCTTTTGTCGGCAACGACGATCTTTTATTTTATAATTAACGCAGTTTTTACACTAACAGATCAAAGCCATTTGATCTCCAAGTAGGCACCACCAGAAAAGAGCATGTTTCCGAGCTCTTTGGTGGGCAAAAGCTGGCTTCACTTTCGCTGGCAAGGCGTTGCGAGAGCTTCCACTCCAGAATTTTTTTTAAACCTCCTTGTCACCGACAGGGGAGAAAATTGTCCCTACGCGATTCGAGCCGGTCAATAGGAGGCACCCCTCCCCTCTGGTCTTTTACTGGTCTGGCTATCCGCTCCGGCTCTGCCCTTCTCAGCCATGCCGAAAAGAAAGAGACCCAGAAGTGTGTTGACTCGACAGTGGACACATGACTTGCTATGGCAATGAACAAAACGAGAGACCGTGTTGTGCGAACCGTGCAGGAAAAGGACAATTGCACGGCTATGGACTGTATGCGCGTTTGTGCTATCATAAACAATATCATTCCTTGCTCTCCTCTTGTAGATAGGGTCGTGTACCTCTCTCTTTTGAAGTTATTTGCATTTAAGTAAAAATTTATTGGGCCTATAATAGGCCTAAAACTTTGTTTTGCGTGCCTATTTTCGGCGTCTAAAACGCGTTTTTTAAATGCCTAAAAATCCGGCCTCCGGTGATCAAACTTGCTTTGCACAGATGAAGATGACGTCCATGTAATTGCAGCACTTCTCTATCCAATAAAAAATAACACTCAAAGCAGTACAAGTTCTGACCACTGATCAAGTGAAAAAAGATTATTTCGTTATGGCGAGTCGATGTTGGGCTTTGCGTGTGCGTATTCATCTCCATCTCAAGTTCTTGCGCTTTATTGTAACTTAAAAAATATTATATGTTACATGCACGCCGCCTCATGAACTGCCCGTAATGTCGCGGGTACATTGCCTCCGCAAAGCGTGCAGCAGAAAAGCTTTTTAGATGCAAAGCATCTCATAGCGGAGCTCAAACCGGTGGTGGTGGTGGTGGCGGTGTGCGGCGAGACCACCCTTACTGCGCATGCGCACACCCTCTCCAGATACCTCCTCTCCACAACCCCCTCCCCACTCCTTCTCCCCTCTCCACTTCACCTCTCCCTATTTCCCCCTTTCCACTACCCCTCTGAAACGCGGGCTCGACATGCCGAAACGCTGCTTCGCATCGCCTCATGGTCCCCTTTGGCGGGAGATGTAGTGCCCCTCTCCTGTGCAACGCCGCGATGAGCGCCAGCGCATGCGCGTGCCCTCCCCCTCTCTCTCCTCTCCTGCGCTCCCCCTCTCGCACACCTGATGACCGCGTTCCCCGATCGCCTTGTGAGAAATAACGGCAAGGCTAGAGGGAAGACACGACGCGCGCAGCGTTCCTCTTCGCGTTCCACGGCGCGAGGCCGGTAGCATGCCCAACGAACGCCAACGGAACGCGATCGTGCAAGTGCTCCGGCTTCGCGTCGCCTCATGGTCCCATTTAGCGCGAGATGATGTAATTTTTTAAGCATTTATCAGTCATGTACTGCTTCGTTAAATTTAGCTCAGCATGCATAACAGAGTTACCAAATGCTACAAACATAACAAGCTAATAATCATCACAAGAGAAGCCAAAAAAGGAAATTTAGTTAATTTCCCGATTCTTGAAAATATTTTTAATTTTAATGAAAAAATGCACTCAAATACAAAGGGGAGTTGAAAAAAATCACTGATTATTTTGTACAGCTAGAATATCCGCAACTATGAGCGAAAGCACATATTTACTTTTTAACATTGTCTCCAAAGTAATCTACATTAGGTTGAATACACGTTTGCCAGTCCATGATTAATGTTACTTGTTGATTCCCCCAACGTATGTTTGACTTCAATACTCAACTACTCAAAATCATCGACAAACGCGCTATTAGTGAACGGCAAACGCGCTATTGGTGAACGCGATGACCACTAAAATAACTATATTTGTTTAAAAAACGCAGAGGCCCAGAAAATGCGACAAGCGACTGGAGAATTCTACAAGCGACTTGGCGAAAAAAAAAAGAAGCCTAAATCCGCTTATTACAAGCGGAACTGGCAACTCTGATGCATAGCAATCTTAACGAGGAAATTTTTGCCATTTTTCTTCGTACTGAAAGTTTTTAGGCAAAGGACTTAGATGCTTCATCAAACGCCAAAACTAACCGTCGGCGCCAACATGACTAGTCCAAAAAATTTCATCACATGATGACGTCACTATAAGACGTCAAATGACGTCACAGATTGCCGAAATACGTCGCGTCATCACATGACATTGTCGCTTGGTCAAAGGAGGGCCGATAACGGAGGCAGTGCAAAACCAGGTCAGGTACAGAAAGCTCACAATGCCTCCGAACCGATGGAAGGATCGGAGGCATTGCGAGCTTTCTGTACCTGACCAGGTTTTACACTGCCTCCGTGATCGGCCCTCCTTTGACCAAGCATTGGAGGATCGGCGGCCGAGCAAGCTTTCAGAGAAGCCTTCACTGCGGCGTGCCTAATAATCATATCGCGGTTTTGACACGTAAAACCTGAAGTTATTGTAATTAAGACGAAAGCCTAGTATCTCTTATCAAACTCGAAAATTGACCTACAGCGTCGGCGGCGTAAACTCGAGTAATGCAAAAAATCATTATTACGTGATTACGCCACATTGTGGCATCATCATGACGTCACAGATCGCCATAATTTGTGATGTGATCATGATGTTACATCATGACATCTTGATGACATCACAACATCCCTATTGCAAAATCCAGCGCCGTTCCAGTACCCCCAGCGTGATACCAGTACGTTTTTTGGCGCTGGACCGCACTGGGAGCACTGGTACACGCTCGAATTCACTGGGACTCCGGTGAAAGCACTGGGAAAGAGCTGGTCGCACTGGTATAGGGGCACTGGCTTTGCCGCTGTGACGCTGGCGCTCACTGGGAAGCGCTGGAGACGCGGGAATTCTCACTGGCGTGCGCTGGCACATACTAAAGCCTGCACTGTTCTGCCAGTGCCGCGCGCTGCTTTCAGTATCGTTCGCTGTGGAATGCTTTGGTATCGTTGAATATCGAATATCTGATTCGATGGTACCTATAGATGCTATCTTAATGGGTCCCAAACATGTGTCACAAATTCTAGCTTGGCAGAGAAAGACGAGGAGATGCGCACTATTTTCATGATATACGTGATATATATATGTAAAATCACGGTCACTTTTAATGTTTCCCTGTCGAATGTGGAAAAAAATATGTTAATAACCCAAAGCAGCCAAAACCGATCATTTTGCTTTCTACCACGTTTTTTTTTTATTCATGCAGTGCCAATAATGTCGTTAATTTTTGCGGAGCACGTAGCAGCAATGAATACACATTTTATGCATGCCGCTCATATATATCAATAAGGTACGCATTTGGGTTGGTTGGTTCATGATTAACTGTAGAAACAGTGCTAAAAGACGGGACGAAGAAAGGACACAAACCACGGCGCTGTGGTTTGTGTCCTTTCTTCGTCCCGTCTTTAGCGCTGTTTCTACAGTTAATCATATATATCAGTTTTGCATTCGTGATGTGTTGCGGTAATGACTTCATATTGTAATGTTTATAAGTCTGGAGGCGTTGGTATGAACATACAGAGCAAATCGTTACATCGCCGTGCAGTTGGCAAGAAGTAAATGAGCTCTGGCTTCGCGACCCCTCCCAACGGAGGCCAGAAAAACAGCCGTCGTTCGATATCGCTACACCGGAAACGCATCTCGGGCAATTCTCGCACTTCCACTTACTTCAGCTATACGTTAGGTAACAGTTAAAAAGGTGTTGAGGCTAAAATGCAGAAACTTCAACCATCGCAACTCATCTGCGCCGAGATCGGTCCTACCCAGTGCGGCTCCCAGCGAGTGTTAGGCCTAGCGTACCGGCCGAGTCCGTCTACATGCCACCGGCGCTTCTTGGTTTAAGTACACGCAATTCCAACTTGTAAGATTTACTGTGAAGTATAGTCTGGACACCCGTTTACCTAAATTAAACCATGTTTTCTTGTGTACGGTGTCCGCACAAGGAGCGATGACCATCGATGCGACGCGCTTTCAGCAACAAACGCCGGCTCACCGAATGCAGCCGGCCGCACTCGCCGGTACTTCTCTGACTCATACGTCAGAACACATACCTGTCAACTGGTACGCGTTAGTGAACTAACACACCGGCATCTTTGTTCAACTAATTGTATTTGTTTTTGCGGAGCGGTTTTATAGTTGTATGTATCGATTGAACAGCAAGACAGAATACAGACACGCCCGCCCCGCAGTAATATCGTCGCTCGCGCGAGAACACTACTCAGTATGAATTCATGTAGGCGCGTGTTTATCGAACGAGTCATCATAAAGCTTCTATACATGTTCATCATTAGCAAGGGCGAGAAACGGCTATTAAAAATCAGCAGTAACAGCCGCCAAACTCTACCCGGCTCCTCGATCCATTGGATATTTTTCGGAGTCAAAACGGGAATTCTTAAAGAATCCTAGCGCTCTTCCCATTTTGGGCATTTCATTCGTTTCCGGCCACCCTTTGTTTGTGTCTAATAAAGAAGCAAGCGTGATTTGGAAAGGAAGATTGTGTCTTCCTTGAATACGCGACACCGAAATATGAAACGAAACGCTGTCTTACTGTATTGACTAGCCCTTTTTGAAACCAATTTGGCATGTTTCAGCGTGGCGCAGTATCTTTATAATATTCCAGTGGGATACCACGGTACTTAACGGGTGTGGTCACCCACTTAACATTGGCAAAATAGTCAGAACTACTGGCAAGAACAAGCGAAAGAAATTCAGCTGAAAGCCAACAGATGGAACGGTAATCACCTGTCAATGTTTTCGAGAGCGACTGTTTGCAATCTGTTCTTTGCCGCAAAACTTTGGTATGTTATGCAAGTATTGCATTGTTCAAGGGCAAACATACAGAAGCTCCATCGCATATTCGCAGTTTTCGTTTGGGCGTCGAATTGGGAGAGATGCAGACGAACTAATCTGTTTAGACGAGTGAAACAGGGAGGGTTGGGATTACCACATCTTTTCATACGCCAAGTAGTAAACAGGTTCCTTTTCTTCCGCAACACAAATGATCCTTTCCTGCGTACGGTGTGTCAACTGAGACCGATGCGGGCTTTACCTGGATATGTGGTTGGTACGAATCACATGACAGGCGCTGTCTGCGGGTATCTTAAGAAGGTTATTCTAAGTGTACGCTTTTTATCTGTTAGATTTTCTAATGAGTATCTGTTTTCAGTGACACGTAAAAAGCTCTACAAAGATGTATGTGATGCTGTTCTACCTGTACCTCTATACCGAGCCATATACATTGGAAGTCAAGGGCAAGATGTGCTTAAGAGGGTGAAGAGAATGCAAGTGGCTCCTGCTGCGAAGTCTTTCTTTTTTAAGCTTCATACAGGTACATTATCTGTCAAGGCATTTCAAGAAGACCGTGGTCTTTTCTTACCTTGGGGGCCAGATTGCCTCATCAGTAAAAAACCGGAAACTATATACCACGTTTTCTTACATTGCTGGGAAGGAGTTTATTTTTGGGATGTGCTTCAAAGGACGATAAAGAAGGATTTACCGTTAGATCCACATGGTATAAGATTTCTGCCAGTAAATGATGAAGAGGGACTCCCTTTTGACTTGATTATGCTAATTGGCCTTCACTGTTTATGGCGGGCTCGCATGGCGGGGTTTTATTGCGATTCTGACGCACGGCCCGCACGGATGTATTTTCGTGAGTGTATGACTAAGTTTGTGGAACTCCAGAAAGCTCAGGAGTTTGTACCTGAGTGGTTGTCGAGGGTAGAACTCTTGACAGCGCTCAAGGAATTTTAAATTTGTGTCTGTCCAGTGGGACTGACACAACTTTTGTCTTTTCTTTCATGTCCTTATTGTTTGATGTACGTGTCTAATAACAAGTAATAAAGCAAAAAAAAAAAAATCAGCGTGGCGCAGTGGTAGAGTACTCGCTCCGAGATTGGGAGGAGGGGAGTTCGAATCCTCTTGCTGGAGCTTTTTTTTTTCTTCATACGGCTTTTTTTAGGGGTGTGCGAATATTCGAAAGTCTCGAATATTCGTCGAATATTACATTCGAAATATTCGTATTCGATTCGAATATTGTGTATTCGAAATGTTTCCAATATTCGATAACTTCGATTATTCGAAAAATTCGAATGCGATTCGATTATCATGCATAAAATAACTCTTCTTCCACATTTCTGCTGCGTTCCTATAGCTAAAAACGTTGCCGAGAGGAGCGATAAACATCGTAAGTACACGGAGGCACGATATCTGCCTGCGACGAGCGCCCCAATACGTATTATTTATTGCTGGTGCATCTCCGACGTGCAGCGCTGTTGGCGATCATGTAACCATACATTTTCAATATTATGCGGCCGTAACGTGCCGCACTACCACTTGTTCACTATGCGGGACCACTTCTGAAGAAAGACAGTGACTCATGTGACTGGTGGCGGACTGTAGGCACCTTCAGATACCCCAGTCTGGCAAAGCTTTGCCCCATGTACCTCCAAGCGAGCGTGCCTTTTCAGTGGCAGTGGGGGTGGTGGGGGGGGGGGGGGTTGTCTCTGTTAGAAGGGAGCGCCTGCTGCCTGATCATGTGGAGCAACTCTTATTTCTTCATGATAACATCTAGTCATTACTTTCATTGTGCCGTGATATTTGCTTGTGTTGTGATGTGCATTGTGCTAGCCTGGACATTGTGTTCTGGAGATAGCAGTATATGTTGTGTTGCCAGTCAGGCTGTTAATGCTTTTTTTTTGAAATAGCTGCATGTTAAATAAAATATTGTTACTGTGCAGGCATTTTTCCTTGGATATTGGATATTCGATATTCGATTCGATATTCGAAGGTGGATATTCGTATTCGATTCGTATTCGAAAAATTTGATATTCGCACACCCCTACTTTTTTTTATTGTACTAATGATTTCTATATGACTTTCTGTACTAATATATTTATGCAGGGAACGTAGGCACCGCCGTTTTAACGCTGTAGAGCCGTTTTGCGCTGGAGTACCCAGCGCCTCCCAATACAACGCCGCTCCAGCGGCCCAGTATCCAGCGCGACGCTGGGCCCATAATCAGGCAAGGCACTGGACGCTGGTACCCAGTGGCGCTGGGTTTTGCCCAAGGATGTTAAAAAAAATTACACCATCTCCCGCTAAAGGGGACCATGAGCCGATGCGAAGCCGGAGCACTTGCACGATCGCGTTCCGTTGGCGTTCGTTGGGCATGCTACAACCTCGCGTCGTGGAACGCGAAGAAGGACGCTACGCGCGTCGTATCTTCCATCTAGCCTGGCTGTTAATTCTCACAGGGCGAGCGGAGAACGCGACAGGCGGGCGAGAGGGGGGCAGCGTAGGAGAGGAGAGAGAAGGGGAGGGGACGCGCATGCGCTCGAGCTCATCGCGGCGTTGCGCAGGAGAGAATTTCGGCATGTCTAGCCCGCGTTTCAGATGAAGAGTGGAAAGGGGGAGGGGAGAGGGAAGTAGAGAGGGGTATGGGAGAGGGGGAGGGGAGAGGGAAAGGGGGATGGGAATGGGAATGGGAGAGGGTGAGTGGAGAGAGGAAAGGATAGAGGGGTAGCGGACAGGGGGAATGGTGAGGGGGAGGGGAGAGGAGGTGTGTGGGGAGGGTATGCGCAGTAAGGGTGGTCACGCCGCACACCACCACCACCACCGGATTGAGCTCCGCCTTAAGATACTTCGCATCTAAAATTCTGGAGTGGAAGCTCTCGCAACGCCTTGCCAGCAAAAGTGAAGCCAGCTTTTGCCCACCAATGTGCTCGGAAACATGCTCTTTTCTGGTGGTGCCTACTTAGAGATCAAATGGCTTTGATCTGTTAGCGTAAAAACTACGTTAATTATAAAATAAAGGATCGTTGTTGCCGACAAAAGTAACCCGTCGAGAGGAGTATTGGCGATTGATCTCCAATAAAACTTGCCATGACTTTGAGGTTTATTTTCGAAAACTAGTAAGACAAAGACACACTTGGAGAAATATGTGGGCCGTAGAAGTTGACATAATAAACTCGTCTGGCGTGCGAGGAAAATGCGCGCTTTCCTTCGCCAAACGCCGATGGTTCTTCGTGCCTCTACTAAGATGGCGGGCGCAGCCGCCATCTTGTGGTGGGCATGGCTTCACTCTTGCGCAATAATCGCCACTCCAGCAATTTTGTTTAACCTCCTTGGTTTTGCAATAGGGATGTCGCCATCACACGACATCGTCACTTGGTCAAAGGAGGGCCGATCACGGAGGCTGTGCAAAACCAGGTCAGGTACAGAAAGCTTGCAATGCCTTTGAACCTGGTGGCAGTCAAGACCACTTTAGGAGCGGAAAACTTTCGGAAAAATGGAGGAGGGGGGGGGAGGGGCGAGGATCTCTACATCGACTCAGATGAAAAAGAAGGCGGATTTCGCCTTCGAGTCGTCTTAGGCGAATGCGTAAGGGATTATGCGGGTTTTTTTATACGCCGGGCCAAGAAATTTCGTTCACGCGTTATTTCTTTTGTCCGAATAAGGCAGTCGTTCAATCACAACCACGGCGGCTGCCTCGCTCAAGGTTTGAGGGTTTTAGTTTTGCTTTAAGTTTAGTTTTGCCATCGCTTTGAAGGGGCACGTTTTTTTTAACGTCCCAAGAAGAGGGCACGCTTCTGTGCTGATAGTTAACGGCGCCCAACTTTGCAGGGTGACTGGTGGCTGGCCACAACGGCCGACCCCAATGGCCTGGTGTCGGGCCACGCGTACACGGTGAGCGCCGTGCGTCGGGTGGCTCTGAGCAACGGCAACGACGCCTGCCTGCTGCGCGTGCGAAACCCCTGGGGGAACGGCATCGAGTGGACCGGCGACTGGAGCGATGCGTACGCGCAAGCCAGCACAATTAAGTCTTACATAAACCGCACACATCATCATTACCGTGGCCCTAGTGAAGCCAACGGCAGGTTGCTGACGCTTTCCGACCATTTCGAATTGCACCTGTCATGTAATTTTTTTATTTCCTACCCGAAGCAAAGAGCAACCATAATAATAACACCCCTTCTTTCTGTCTTTATTTCTTTCTCTGTTTTTTCTTGCGTTGTCCTCGCCTGCACTCTCCCTTTTTCCTAACATTCTCACTTTATTTTTACTTTTAGGACTGTTGCTGAGGCGGCGTGAACTTGTAATGGCCATGCGTTTTGCCTTTATTTTTTAGAACTGTGTTTACCTATATTCATTAGTCGAAGCTAATTTTAGGCCCTATACACCACTGTTGGTGCTGTATCCTCCAGCTTTTCAACTGCTATTGTATGAGTCGACCAGCGATCTTACGTTTCGCGCTCTTTGGCCACAGTTGCCCTTGCGCCAAAAACAGAGAAAGAAAATCAGCTATCATCAGCACATTCCTGCCTGATTCTATGCAGCTTAAGTTAGACCAATATTAAGACGAGTATTTCGTGTATCTACTAATATTTCGAGATAAGCTCACCCTGTCACGGCTTTGGGACAACAGCGCACACCGGAGAATAGAAATGTCGCACTTGTTACTTGTATAACGGTACAGCATGCGCATCATAAGCTCGTTGGGAAAGCGAAAAGTTTTATGCCTTTTGGTGGTTTTCGATGGACGTACCGCATATTCCGAAGTGTAAAGGTGGAAACTCCGCGTATGCGCAGCTTGGTGAGGATAAGCGGGTTCTGAGAGAAGAAAAGCACAGTCCGTATTCGCGAGGCCTGAACCTCGCTTGGAGCTTTCGATCGAAGATTGGAATCAACGGGTTAGTGATGAAGGGATAGTGACGACGGAATAGTGTGTAACTTATGCACAGTCCTGTAAGGATAAGGGTGTTTGTATGTATATCATGCTCTACATGTATATCTAACCTATACAAAGCATGACTTGAATTCTGGAGTTTTACAAACCTAAGTAACGATAACATTATCGAATGTCTATCGAATTATTGCTGACCCCAGAATCATATCGTCGTTGAATGTCAGTGAGCCCACAGAATGATTTACGGCCAAGGCTAAAGTTACGGCAACCACATCGTTTCAGTGCAAGCCACTTCCCGCCTTGCGCGTACCTGTTAAGGGATCTATCTGTGTGACATATTAGTCGCTAAAGAGGCACGCAACGCATGAAAGAAACACAAACACGTCGAGACGGGCGTGTGTCTTTTCAGTGGAAATTATGTGATGTAGCGAGTGCCAACCATAGGCCGTGAACGACTCCTTCTGTACAGGGATCCCCAGTGGTCCTTGGTGGACGTCGAGACGAAGAAGCAGATGGAGTGGCGCCAGCACGGTGACGGCGAGTTCTGGATGAAGTACGAGGACTTCTGCCGCGAGTTCGAGGAGGTTTCCATCTGCACTCTGGGGCCGGATTTCGACGGCGATGGCATTCCCGAGAAGCCAGGAGAGGTACACTGCCTATGACTATATATGCTCGCTTTGTGTACAACGCAAGTTCGTAGTGTTGAGACTGGGGGACCGGGTGCGTGGACGCCGAAGCCACCACGAAGGGTTGCGAGACCTCAGAGTGAAGGGCCCGACATTCAGGACGCTCGCGCTGTCAAAAACAACTGTATTTACAGATATGTACAGTCCCGCTCAATATGACTTGCAACACGGGAGCGCGTGGCCTCACGAGTTTAAGGATTGCGCATTCCTTCCACTAACCCTTAATTCTACAACTAAGCGCTGTGCTCTCACTGGAGGATGTTCCCGAGAAAGAAAAATATTTAGTTAGAGAAATGAAGCAAGTTGAAGCCATGCGAAATCTTTAAACTCGTGAGGCCACGGGCTCCCGTGTAGCAAGTCATACTGAGCGCGACTGTACAGTGAGCAAGGTGATTATACAGAGACGTCTTTAAAAGTCGACTGACGGGTGACGACGAGCCTTCTCCCCGCTTTTCAAGACTGTCCTCAACCGGAGCAGTCGTGATACCAAGGTTGGTTACGATGACTAAATTCAAGAAATCTCACGCAACAACATTGACGGCAGCACAACTGGCAACCTTTCGTACCGTGTTACAATTCGTCATCAACCAACCGACACACAAGTGGACTTTCTTCTGCGACTGTAAGGCGGCACTGCAGTCTCTACTGTTAGCCCTACGCCGCTGATCGCACGAACAGCTGGTACTAGAGACTGCATAGGTAATACAGTACCTAACTGAGAAATTACATAAGTCCCTTTTCAATGGCTACCAAACCACTGTGGAATTATCGGCAAGAAACGGGCCGATAAAGCGGCCTGCTCCGCTCATACAGAAGACGACGAACTACCCTACCGCTTTCTAGGACCGGTGGTGGATGGAAGCTCCGCTTGCTTGCTCGCCAACGCACCACCTCACAGTCCAATGAGGCGCACTTGCATGCCGAATTTAATTCATTTGATCCAACCTTAAGTATTGCAGTCCCATCGAAGTTTCGCCGTGTAGATGCTACCCTTTTGTGTAGACTGTGGCTGGGCGTTGCGTTTACCAACGCCTATGCGTTCAACATTGGGATGGCCGACACCGCAGCCTGTGACCACTGCGGCATTGAAGAAACAGTTGGATATATATTTTCCGACGGCCCACAGTACAGTGCACAGCGAGTATTACTTTCCAACATACTCAACAAGTTGGATGACCGTCGAATTAAGTCGGAAAAAAGAGCTCTCCGATATGACAGGACACAACTTCGCAGAAGAGGGCCCTGCAAGCGCTATACTGCGCTTCTTGCGATCGACCGGCCTTTCTCAACGACTGTATTGAGAACAACTTTCCTGTGTGTGTTCTTTTTTTTCTGTGTGTGTGTGTGCGTGCGTGCGTGCGTGTGTGTGTGTGTGTGTGTGTGTGTGTACGCGCTCTTTTCTGTTTTCTTTTCCTTTTTTCTCTCTCTCTCTGCGCCCTCTTTCTTGCCTTTATTTCCCCACCCCAGTGCAGAGTAGCAAACCGGAAGGTAATATATGGTTATCCTCCCGGCAGTCCTCTTCATATCTTTCTATTTCTCTCTTTCCCTAGAGCACATGCAGAAACGGCCGTGTGCTGATACTACTTAGACGGGCATCAGCCTAAATCTGGACTCTACCTCGAAAACTGCAGTAACTTGTGTGAACGCCAGAACTCAACGGGCTTGTTCTTTTTTGGATGGCTTTTTCAGGTGCGTGCAATCCGTGGCGTCTGGGTCGACGGCGTCAACTCGGGTGGATCAAGAAACAACCTAGGCTCGTTCAGCACCAATCCGCAGTACCTGTTGTCTATAAGGCCCACACCAGGTGACCAAGGTGAGCGAATTTCTTTTTTCGATTTGTTAAATGCAGTAACAGGAAAATTAAATTTATAGGGATGTCAGTCTGTCTTCAACATAACTACTAATAAGCAGACCTTGTGAAAAAAACAAAACAAAAAACAAGACGTTATCGCGCAAAATGTTTGATCAATAGGAAGCTACACTATAAAGGAAGCTACACTCGCTAGTGAATGAAGGAAAGAAGTGTTAATTTTAAGGGCTCTTTTTTCTTTGTTATACACAATATTAATGAGCACTAACAGACAATAATGCGAAGGAGAGTATAGGGGTTGTTCTTAGTAGTAAATGTGAGGTAAATGTGAAGAAAGAAAAGTGGACGAAAAGATAACTTGCTGCGGGCAGGGACCGAACCTGCGACCTTCGAATAACGCGTTATTCGAAGGTCGCAACCGACTGACCGACTAAGAGGAAAGCTGGGTGGTAGTTTGCGAACAAAGTTACTCTTTATTTGCCTATTTGGCTTTGCTTACGATTCCGAGGTCTCGATGTCGCGCTGAAAATCTACGCGTTATAGCTATTTTACGTGTACACAGGCGACAGCGCAGTAGATATACCTGAAGACTAGTCGCCGGTCCCTGTATGCATTATAGATGGCTTGTACCGACGTCATTCAAGCGGTCATGCTGTAGTACAAGCGCGGTTTGAAGCTTGGTCTTCATGACGTCACGTGAATGTTCTAAGTATATCGCACCTGGTATCCGGCACTATTCTGCCACAGATGCCAATAACATTCAGATTGCGTTATTCTGGCAATGAAGCAGCAACAAATATGCGGCGTTGGCTGGCGTCATTGTAGCTTCCTCGTTGTAGCACCGGTATGTTCGGAAGGTGCGCCCCGGGTGTCACCTGCAAGTAACCAACATGTCTCGGAACCCAGGGACATGTTGGTAGTTTCGCAGTTGGTATCGCTGAAGATTAGTCGTGGTACACGGGACTTCTTGCGGCCACACGTTTAGTACTGCCGCTCTTTCGTGTGTGCAGGCAATGTCCCAGCGACCGATGACAC
Source organism: Rhipicephalus sanguineus (assembly GCF_013339695.2). Lineage (NCBI taxonomy): Eukaryota > Metazoa > Arthropoda > Arachnida > Ixodida > Ixodidae > Rhipicephalus > Rhipicephalus sanguineus. The sequence goes on along the minus strand of NC_051179.1, from coordinate 85,246,547 downwards.
CACGGCGAGCGTCGTGGTGGCACTAATGCAGGTGCATCCACCCCACAATGCGTTCATCACACGGAACCGCCTGCGCATGCATCAGATAGGATTCGTCATCTATCAAGTAAGTGAACGGATGCGGCGTTAAAGCAGCCAGTCCTCATAATTTCTTCTCGCAGGCGAACTGATTTCATGCAGCGGAAGTATATGTTCAGCATTTAATTGTTGGAAGACTTTATGATCACAGCATTCTTTAAAAATGGTGGAAGAAGTGTGGAAGAAGTGCGGACAAGCAGTCATTTTTTAGCTTTCCAGATCTCTTACGTGTTCAAAGATACACGGATACTAATAAAAACAAAAAAATGACGAAGGCTTCTGATCACTGAAAAAATCAAAAGGTCATTGACAATTCAGATATAGAACGAATTCCTTATTGGGATGCCACAGGAATATTCTGGCAACCAAGGATATTGTCTATATAGGTCCCAAGATAGCAGTCTTGTTTCAACTTGGTCACCAACTGTTATGTTTTTTCGGAGAGTTTGCATCAAATTCTTGGGTAAGTACACTAATTTTAGCGAGCTTCTTTTTATGGCTCTGATTGATGTTAATTTTCACGTTATATTACATTCCATATCTTGAGAGTGCTGCAAAACACAGGCTGCGTTAATAAAACCTGTTTTCGATGCTATTTATGGGGTTGTTTAATTGTATCTACAGCCGGATACAACTTAGGAAATCCGGAGAGGTGCCGCCCAGATTACCGAAGCACGGCCGTCGATCGCCTCCGATGCTAAAAAAATAGTCCCTCCCATGCACTCGGCAATGTTTTCCGAAGGCAAGGTCACCGCCCTCCGGCTCATGACGTCAGTCTGGAGCGCGCTCCTATTAATGCAGACTTGTGTGCATACGTCTTTGAAGAAGAAATGCTACGGACTTCTCAAATTGTACCCAACTATAGTACGTATACAGGTGCATTGCAAGTGCTGCCAAGTGAGATATCGAGTGAGCAAAATGAAATTAATTAACCCAGGATATTTGCAGCATGGTGTTCCTGTTAGCTACAGAAATAGTGCACTGATGTGGGATCTGTAAATATTGATAACGCTATTGCTTTCCGCACGCAGGCGACGGACCAATTCCGCCGTCTTTCTCTGGATCACTTCGCTCGTACGCCGGACGTGGCCAACTCTGGGGCGTACATCAACTACCGCGAGGTCTTCGGTCGCTTCGAGCTGCGACCGGGTCACTACGTCATTATACCGGCCACCTTCGACCCACGCTGCCCCGGGGCGTTCATGATACGAGTGTACGCCAGCAGCCCCTTCCACCTGAGGTGAACACACTGTCGCGTTAAGGCCCGAACACACGTACGCGTTGCAGCGTGTCAGCGCGTGACCTTTTCACGCGGCGCCGCGCCCTCTCCCTATGGAGAGGGAGGGCGCGCAGCTTCGCGTAGCCGCGCGCCCTCTCTCCCCATAGGGAAAGGGCGCGACGCCGCGTCAAAAAGTCACGCGTTGACGCGCTGCAACGCGTACGTGTGTTCGGGCCTTTACTTTGTGAGCAATGATTCGTAGATCACTCGGAAGGAACTAAGCGCATTTGCTGCCGGCAGGAACCACGTCCAGTGTATTTTATCGAAAATAAAAGCAGAACGCAAAAAAGACGGGACAAAAGAGACAAAAAGGCGGGACGGGCGCTCCCCGGGGCGTGGAGCGCCCGTCCCGTATTCTCGTCTCTTGTGTGCGGTCTTATTTGCGCTTTGCTTTTATTTTCAGACAATGCACCAAATCGCCAAGCAACGCATTCTACTTTATCGAACATGTGCATAGAACCGTTTATCAAAGTAGCCAAAGCCACGGGGCGCATTGTTGACTCAGGGACTTTAAAGAGGCCTGATAGAAAACACGATATTTCTCAAATTAGGAAATTACACTTTCATAACGCCAAAACCATCACTCTTGCCTGAAGAAGTGGATTGGTAAGCAAAAAAAGCAATAAAAAGCAAAAAAAAAAAAAACAGAGAAAAAGCTCGCGAAGGCACAAGAGAGTTCCAGCTTAATGTTTTCGCGCCAACTCGCCGTAGCGTGGTGGATTTAACAGCACCTTCCAGGACCTGAACGATTCTTTATTCGGTAAAAATTGATTTAAGATAGCAAGGTTGAGGAAACAGTATTAAGCCACTGTGGCGAAAACACACACACACACACAAAACAACTTGACTTTTAAGTCCGCGACGTCACTCAGATTCAAGTGCTGAGGTTACGTCGTGAAATTCGTAAACTATACTTCGACCTTCGTTTCCACTTTTAATAATGCATTTATGATGGCGGAATAAAGACAATAGGGTGCCGGAGGAATAATTTATCGGTCTTAACTAATTTCGTGTTGCACTTTAATATCGCTTTAAGAGGACCACCTGTTGTATCCGTCTCGCTGCAATAGCGAGTTTTAGTATAGCGGGAAACGCTTACGTTAGCGTTAGCGTGCGTCTCAACGCAAACGCTAAAACGGACCGCGCTGCGTGCCAACTGGTGGTCTTTTAGTACAGCGGAAGGCATTCCCGCTAACGCTAACGCAAGCACATACGGCGCCATCTAGACATAAAAACACTAAATGCGCTGTAGAATCCACAAACGCGCCACTAAGTTGAGCTGATCCAAAGTCACCGTTGTTGAGCCTCCACGTCGCGTTTGCAGGAGTGTTTTGCAGAAGTGAAACGCACACGCATCACGCATCAGATTCATGCACTGCCGCGAAAAACATGAAGGGAAACAAATCTTGACATGCCTCGGCTTGACTTGTGACCGTATCTTAGAAAGAGGCGACTGGAGACAGCGTCGCCATCTCTGTGCGGCTACAGAAAAGATGAGCGGACCTTTTAAACAAATTTTCTTAAGCCTCCTGCACCGCAAATCCACTTTGTATCTAAAAAACGGAGCTATTTTATCGGCGGTAAACGGTTGGCGAAGCCTCATTACTCAAATCTAAATCGAATACGAACATTATTTGGGAATGAATGAGTTTATAATGCAGCACGACGACTACAAACATTCGAGGTGGACGCCTCTCACTTCAACAGCCACCGCCATCTTACCCTACGTACGGGATCTCTTGCGAGCGTTAGCGTTGAACGCTATATTCCAGAAATAGCGTTCGTACGTAAGAGCTCGGGCTACGTTTACGTTCTGCTCATGCGCGGTTAAGAGCACGCAACGCTAACGCTAAATCCTTGCGTTTGCTGTTTTCCGCTATACTAAAACTCGCTAATGTTTCGCCGAGGTAGGCGCACACACTTACCTTCACCGATCTAAGTTTGCTAGGGCTAAGATTCTGCACCGTGTCACGCACCCAACTGCGAAGCGGAATTTCACAATTATTTCCTTTGATACAACACTATTTTTACAATCGTCGCCCAGAGGGCCTGACCCCACAGATAAGTTGTCTCAGATAGCCCTCAAACTTATCTCTCTCCGTGGTATACCGCGCTGCTGGTCATGTCCATGCAAGCGACTGACTATTCAATGCGCAAAACTTAAGGCATAGTGCCGGCAGTGACCTATACGTTCACGTGCGGTCTTTTGTTACATTTATTCTAAAATAACAGGTAACGCTAAGAGCTGTCTGGCCTATATCTAGCAGAACAAACAGTAAGATGTCGCTGATAGCATTGCTTATACAATTCACGTCTCCCGTAACGTCGTACTGCGTGAAGGCTCGTGTGTTTCAGAATTAGGCGCCCTGTTCTGATACTCGGATATTATTTTTTTTCTCGAAGGGAGCTTCACTAAGCAGAACGAAGAAAGCTCATCCAATGAGGATTGATCTCCTGAAGAACAAGGCGCTCGAGAGACCTGCGCCTATTGCAAAGGGCACACTGCAACATGACCAAGAGATTGCGCTCAAGAGTGAGTGTTGATAACTATTACCATACATCGCTTGTATGCAAAAGTTATAATCGTGCACTGCGTCCCAGTGATTGAAAGCATGCAGCCTATGCACGCACGGAATTGATTCTTAGGTTTCTGCATTCGCGGCCTGCACTTCCTTATTGCAAACGAAAATTAATGGCAACTTCATAGGGGGAATGAGAGTGATCAATTTTGAACAATGTCATTTGTTGTTCGAGTCAGCGAGCAGCAGAAAGAAACCAATTTGCTTTTACAGCTCGCTACGCAGTACACTTAGCATATTGTTTGGACACTGGGGATAAAGAAGTATTCAATGTAGTTTAGTAGTACATAGCTTGAGAACTATGGTTTCACTTCTCAGCGGAATGAATGTAGTTATAAATTGCCAAATAAAAGTCATCATCATTTCATAATTAACAGCCTCTTTTTTTCTCTACTGCAGGACCCAGACATGCAATGAATATCCTTCCTTAAATGTTTCGCCCAAAACCGAAGGGCTGGTTATTTAGCAACGAGGTCAGGGCTTTTTTGATGTCCCTACATATATGAATAATTAAGGTCTAAAAACCGCACCGCTCCGAGATCGTAGTATTTACAAAATATGTTATTTAATGCACTGTTGATTTCATCAAATTTAGTAAGCTACGGGTCGATACTTACCGATACCAATAAGTCACGCTGTGTCCATTATTGGTCTCACTACAAGCCGGTATCAGTCATGCAGCTTTCGCTCTTATGTCGTGTCTGCATTACCAAAGTGGCTACGGGAGGCAACTGTGATCCATCTGGCTCCATCCATCTGGAACCCACAGAAAATAGCGATATTATTAGAATCATTCGTTCTACGTGAGTGGATAGGAGTAGTTAGTTTTTTACCTAAAGGGACAAATACAAATAACGGCAAGTGGTCACTTAGACCAGACGAAAACACTCCGGAAAAAACGGCGTCCCAAAAAAGTTCGTGTAGCAAAGATCTATTATTGTTTTTGTTTATTTGTTTACTCGTGCTGGGGACTCAATCGTATCGGTACAGTCATACAGTAGCATCATTTCAGTTAAGGCCGCTTGAATCGGAAATCCAACCATAACATCAATATTGAAATCACCAATTGCAATAACACGCCATTTCTTTGAATTCGCATTTTCTAATCATGTCTCAATAAACTGAAGAAAGGCTTCTGTGCTACCTTGAGGGGGGGGGGGGGGGTACAGCGCAATGAAAAGATGTTCCGGTGTAATAGGCTAACACATTCGAAATCTTCGAAAACGCCCATGTGATCAGTCTGGATGTCAAAAGATAAGCTTTGGCGCGTGTATATGGTCACACCCCCACCTCGTGTTTCTTTACTGAATTGAGTTACGTTTGTAACCAGTGAATTGAATGACGTCTTCCTCCGAGCGGAAGCACAACTCGGTAAAAGCAAGAAAATCAAAAGTGTAGTTGTTCTTCATTTCAGCCTCGACTTCCTCTCCTTTGGTTCTTAAGCTTTGCGCATTTAAATAATAAAAAGACACTATTGTTTCTATTGTATCCAGACGTTTTTAGCACTTCTTGGAATGACTCAGCAGAAAAATAGGCCATTTTTCACTAACTTCTTTTCAGAAGAAACACACAGTCTGTTCTAGAGAATTTTGTCTAAGTCGTTTTCATTCTTGATGTTGATGGCGCGAGTACTTGCTTCCTTTCAAGAAAATATCTTCCCTTCCTTCGTCCAGACAAACCGGTAGTGTGCTTCCGAAGCCTTTGTCTTTGCGAGCCACAATAGCCTCTTGTTTTGCGCAGTTAAGTTGTCGAAAAACTTAACATCCTTCATGCATTGCTTCAGAATGCTACGCTTCGCAATCCACTGTGCCTTTGTGGACTGTTTGCAAAACCTGATGAGCACGACCGGGGTTTTGTCTGACCTTGAGAGAATGCGGTGCAGCCTATCAACATCATTCTTATGTAAGCACCGGCAAATGAAGCTTTCTTGCCAGTTCATTCACATTTTCCATCAAACCTTCGCGTTCGGTTTCAGGCAAGCCATGAATTTCCATGTTTGGTTTTCTGCTATATTGATTTAGGGCATTCAGCTCCGTGGGCAGCTCTGCAATTGTTTGCTTGTTATTAGCTGCTTCGAGCGTGTCAACTGTCTTTTGTAGGGCTTCGATTCGCTTGTCATGTCTATTTGAGGCGTCTATCAGCTTATCATAAGTGTCAGACATGTGTTGCACAGATGTCTCAATGTTGCTCACTGTCTCTTTAAGATTCGTTATCTGATCGACCTTTACTGTGCGCAGCAAGCGTTCTGCTTATGTCCGCCAGCTGCCTGCTCAAAGCAATGGGTACGTTGCCATCCTGCAGTCGAACAGTGGCAGCGCTTCGAGACGCTGTTAAGCGACGTGTCTGACACTTCATACTAGACCTCGCGTCAACGCCTTTGGATTTGTACGTGCGCTCGCAAACACCTGAGCACTTTTCGAGATGATAACGCAGACCGCATTCTGCACATTTCATGCATTCGTCCTCTGTCAGTAATTCCTCAAAACCTGCTAGACACGTTTCGCCATGGTCGTTGCGCATGGCGCAAGCACAGGCTGCACAACTACAATAGTTACAAAGCGACGGTGCACAGGTAGTTTCTCTAGAAGGCTAGTAAACGCGATACATAAGGAACACTTGCTTGCTCAGTAAACGCGTTACACAAGCTCAGTAACACTTGCTCAGTAACGCGTCACACAAGGAACGCTTGCTCGGGCAGTAGAGCAGCAGCAAAACATAGGAATGGGTACAAGTGCGGAAAAAACATTGGCAGAACAGCGAACTAAACACGCAAAAGTGAGCAAAATTTCTTAGATGCTGCTCCTGCGTATACGCCGCCGCCACCACTGCCCGAGTGTGAACACCGGTCTGCAGTAGGCGTTTACAGCTGATTAGATGGGGGTAGCAGCAGGTCACGTGGTGCGTTGACGCTTGAATATGTTTTCTGCAGCATCGTCGTATTTCGTTCTCCGGGACCCTTGCGTCAGTGGATTCCTCGGTAGAAACCTGGGAGGGGTGGGTTGCCGGCACTTCGACGGCGCGTCTTAGTTCCGAGCTTCGATTACCAGTTGGCACTGCAAAAGTGAGCAAAATTTCTTAGATGCTGTTCCTGTGTATCTGCCGCCGCCGCCACCAATGACACGTCCTAATGTGCAAATCATGTAACGCATGTCATGTACAGCATGATTTACATGAAATGGTTTCGGGGCACTCGAGGCTATGAATATATACCAAAAATTACACAATTTCCCGCTAAAGGGGACCATGAGGCGATGCGAAGCCGGAGCACTTGCACGATCGCGTTCCGTTCGCGTTCTTTGGGCATGCTACCGACCTCGCGTCGTGGAACGCGAAGAGGAACGCTACGCGCGTCTTGTCTTCCCTCTAGCCTGGTCGTTAATTCTCACAGGGCGAGCGGGGAACGCAGTGGGCCGGCGTGCGAGAGGGGGGCAGCGCAGGAGAGGAGACAGAGAGAGAGGGGGGACGCGCTTGCGCTCATCGCGGCGTTGCGCAGGAGAGAATTTCGGCATGTCTAGCCCGCGTTTCAGAGGAAGAGTGGAGAGGGGTGAGGGAAATTGGAGAGGGGGAGGGGAGAGGGAAAGTGGAGAGATGAAAAGGGGAGAGAGGAAGTGGAGAGGGGGAAGAGGGGAAGTGGAGAGGGGGAGGGGAGAGGGTATGCGCATGCGCAGTAAGGGTGGTCACGCCGCACACCACCACCACCACCACCACCGGATTGAACTCCGCCATAAGATACTTCGCATCTAATATTGGTGTGACAAAACATTTCTAGATGATGAACATAAATAGCAGGTGGTAACATGAAAATCATGGCATGCATATCATCCACGGCAGGATTTACATGCCACGGTTATGGTGCGCTCGCGGCCGTTTTGCTAGTGTGACATGTACCAAATTTGGTATTGCAAGATATGACTGCATGGCGCACATAAATGACAGATAGTAACATGGTAATCATGACATGCATGTCATGTAGGGCATAATTTACGTACCACGCTCGTGGTGCGCTCGCGGCCTGTTCGCTAGCTTGATATACACCAAAACTATTATTGGGTGATGTGATTGTATGAGGAACATAAATGACAGGTGGTTACATGACATGGATGTCATGTAGCGCATGACTCACATGCCACGTTCATGGTGCACTCGCGGCCGTTTCGCTATCTTGATATGTACCAAAATTAGTTTTGCGGGACGTGTCTGTACGACGAACATAAATGACAGATGGTAACATGTCAATCATGATATGCATGTCATGTAGGGCATGATTTACATGCCACGCTCATGGTGCGGTCGCGACCGGTTCGCTAGCTTGATATACACTAAAAGTGGAATTGCCCAACGTGACTGAAAGACGAATATAAGTGACAGCTAGTAACATGAAAATCATAACGTACATGTCGTGTATGGCATGACTTACATGCACAGTGTAAGAATACACTCAAGTGCTGACACTCGTCCCCCAACGCATGGAAAACTGCAATCCACATGCGGCCATATAATGTTCGGGTTCTTATCAGTTGACTTGCAGTTTCATCGGCGCCTCCTTGGAGGGCGCTACGAAAAGCGGGGCAGTCGTCTCTATAGCAACGCGCATGCTGCTGGTAATGTGCCTTTTGCTGGCATGTGCAGCCGCGCTGTTTTGAAGGCAGGCATTTTTGTTCGTGTGCGTTTTTTGCACGGTGGTTTCATGCTCTTGTATCGGCGAAGGTGGCAACGGACTGCTGAGAGGTGTTTGCAATGGGTAGGACGTGCCTCGTATCGAACTGCCGATCTGGCTATCGGACTTGCGCGGAGCGTGTGCCTCTCTTCAAAGCACCGTCCGACACGGATCGTCTATCTGTAGCAGTGGCGCCGTGCAATTCCCAGGGCAGACCGAACGCTAATGCCTACAGAATGAATGCCTTGAACAGACGAAACGAAACTACAAGTGCGCGCGAGCAGAACTTGAGTGGGATTTGAGTGCAGCCCAATCGATTCGCGTTCACGACATCCACACCCTGCACGAGGTATTTTCAACTTAGCGAATTCTCAAGCCTGGCACACTTTTCATTTTAATCTGAAATAACGAATTTCCTTCGCCTTTTGAGAGTTACTCACGCCACTACGAACGAAAGCGTTGGGGAGGCAGAAAATTTTCAAGTAGCCAGCACCGCTTCGTTGGGTCCCGGGTTTGGGCGACGAAGCCATGGACGCTGCCTCACAAAACCGCGTTGCTACATTGCATGAGAACTTAGTGATGCCCGCGCACGCCGACTCGAATAGGTATGTTCAATCATTTCTCACAAACAGACTCGGATGCGTCTGAACTTTTCGACTGCCACAATAGAGGCACCCCACAGGGAGCATATTTTTCATGTAGGCCTCATAAAGCTAAGACAACAAACTTTTGGGCTGGTTGGTTTGTAACGTTCATTGTAGCGCACGTCCCGTCCTCTTTCTGTGGCCCCTGTATTAACAGCGCTATGGCTTCAATGAACTCATAAAGCTAGCATGTGCGCTGGGAAATCTGAAAGGTAGGGACAGCTCTTCATGAAGGCGATGTCATTTTATGGGCAAAGGATGGGTCTTATGCGGAAATGTAAAACGAGTGCTAGCGTAGCCATGGACTGAGGGCCCGACGATAACTGCCTGAATTTACTTTTTGCTAGATAAAACTTCTTTTTCCTCCTAGTCGGTGAGTTGACTGGGGTTCAATTTATTGCTCCGGTAATAGTCTTATTGACAGCTTATTTCATTGTTGTTTCTGTTACTGCCGTAGCAACAACTTTGGTCAACGTTCGTGATTCTTTTTAGCAGAAGAACGAAAAAGAGCGAAAGGTGGGCGCGCGGGCGGCGGAGAGCGTCGTCTGCTTGGCGCGCGGTTTAGCTTGGCGGAGCCGCTAAGCGGCGTTGAGGAGGCCACGGCGAGCGCGGCGGCAATCACGCGGCACCACCGCGGTTCGGCTACTCGCGGGCGCTCTCCGCCTCGAGCCATTAGATGGCGCTACGCTCAACGGACCCATGACCGAACATTTTCTGGCCGCTTCGGCGCGCGCAGTGTCAACACCTGAATATTCTTACACCGTGCTTACATGCCATGCTAATGGTGCGCTCGCGGCCCTTTCGCTAGCTTGATATGCACCAAAATTGGTACTCCGCGGCATGTCTGTATGATGAACATAAGCGACAGTACCTCACATGCAAATCATAATATTCATGTCATGTACGGCATGATTTATACGACATTGTCTTGGTGCACTTCCGGCTGTTTTTTAGATGCGAAACATCTTATAGCGGAGTTCAATCCGGCGTCGGTGGTGGTGGTGTACGGCGTGACCACCCTTACTGCGCATGCGCAAACCCTCTCCACACACCTCTCCACTCCCCCTCTCCCCTCCCCCTCTCCAATATTCCTTCCCTTCTCCTGCGCAACGGCGCGATAAGCGCCATCGCATGCGCGTCCCCTCCCCCTCTCTCTCCTGTCCTACGCTCCCCCCTCGTGCGCCTGTCGACCGCGTTCCCTACTCGCTCTGTGAAAATTAACGTCCAGGCTAGAGGGAAGACACGACGCACGTAGCGTTCATCTTCGCGTTCCATGACGAACGCCAACAGAACGCGATCGTGCAAGTGCTCCGGCTTCGCATCGCCTCATGGTCCCCTTTAGCAGGAGATACTGTAATATTTTAAGTTGATATGTACCAAAATTGGTATGACATGACGTTAGTGTGTGACGAACATAAACGACAGGCCATGCATTGTATGTACCACAAATACGTTTCATTAGCATGGTACATACCGTATCGTACATGCACGCATGCATGTACAATATGTGCGATACTATAGCGATAGTCCACTATATGCGATATATAGCAGACTAGATGTCATGACATGAATGCATTCATTTGCCTCAAAGACAAACAAGGCGTTGTATGCAGCTGTTTGCTGGCTGCTTCGCATCACATCGATTCCCACAGTGCGTGGGACCTGCCGAATATTTTTTCTTCCGTATTTGAACACAAATCTGACAAACATATTTATTTATTTATTATTTATTTATTTATTTATTTATTTATTTATTGAAAATTCTCAGAGAGGAGTGGTTAATACATGTACCTTGTACAATGTTATGCAAGACATCTGAAACGATGAATGGACTCGGTTTTTGGTGACGGAGGCGGGATGGGATTCTATGCAGCTGGTGTCTTTCACATACATTTCTCTCGAAAAAAAAAAAGAAAAGCATAATGCTGCTCTGGCACGAGTGCCTCATAAATTTATATTGATCAAGTCAGTGATGTCACGGAAGCTTGTATGCATTTAAAAAAAAAAAGCATATGTCCCACGTTGCGCACCCATTCGCTTCCCGGATGCGTTGTTAAACCTAGTGCTGAAACACCCGTCAACAACATGGCCGCGGAGCGGCGGGACAGCGCCCTGTGGCACGTGCGCGCTGATTGCGCCGGTGTTCGTTTTCGCGTCGCCCGTCGGTATCGCAGAAAGAAGGATGCGCGACGACGGCGATAAAGCCCTTCATGCCACCGCGAGCGAGCCTCTACCGAAAGCCGCAGCATTGGGCGTACGGAAACGTGCATAGTAAAAGAAGCCTTGAGTAACAGCCCACTCGGTGTTGCCCCCTCTTGCTCAGCGGGGTGGGACGAGGAAGTTCTGTCACATGTTCCGTTCTTTCTCCCTCTCTCGTAAGAGACGCTCGTAATCGACGTGCGGGGAAAGCCCACTTCTCCTCTGGCGTTCGAAAGCGGCCGTCGCGGTGTGACGTATGCGTGCGAAGCGCGAAAAAGAAAAAAAAAAAACAACAACAACAGGGATTGATTTGACGGCGTTCCTCGCGCCTTCGCAGGGGAAGGCGGCGAAGTATCGTCATCCGGCTCCTCCCATATACGATGCCAAGTCCGGCTTCATCGTAGAGGTGCTTGTCCCGGCACGATCACTCTTTACTCTGGTTCTTTCCAGCGTCAGCGCCCTTTTGAAGGCAAGTCGATCCCTCACACCGTCGCTGTATTGTCGAGTCGCTTTTTACGTGCGACAGGGTGCGTGGTACTTTTTTGTTCTTGAAGGGGATGTTTTGATTCACATGCTTGTGAAAGAATTACTTCGTGTTTTGTAGAAGGAAAGTATGTTTCGAAAGTATGTTGCGCTAGAAACAGCCGGACAATTAGCGTGCTGTGGCATATAATACTAGATGAGTTTCTTGTGCTTAGCTATCAGTAATGGCTTAGCTATGTGTAATGGACGTTCGACTGGTGGTCTACGCAGCTAATGAATCTATGATCTCAAATGTTAGGTGTTGATGATGCGAGTTCGGCGGGAAGAGAAATTCAGTGTTAAATTTGTCCCCTTAGATATTTTTTCCCCGCTGGGGTAGCTTTCGCTGAGTGAAGTATTTAGCCAGTTATGCCATAATGCGCGAACTAGTAAGTTGCTCCTTGTGACACGATTTCAGCTTTGGAGACCTTGTTTTTAACTAAGTGAGGAGTGTAAGCTTCTAAAAAAAAACGACAAAGCAGCACGACTAAACAACTCATTGCTTAATAAATACCTGAGCAATTACAAAAGAGACGAAACACCAGTAGATTCATGAAACATTCTTACATCTTGGTAGAAAGAAATGCGAGAGACCGGTTCTTCATCTGAATATGCGGACTGCTGGTCTTACGAATACTCCTTCCTATTCTTGTCATATTTTCTTCGCTTCTGTGATTCCGGATTTTCTGACCATCTGGAGTTCTTTAACATACACCTAGATCTTAGAACACAGGCGTTTATTTTTTTAAAACTCTCTGAGTACGCATGCTCCGCATGACGCGGCGGCACTTATGGTCTAAATAGAATGACGATCATCGCTAAACGTGAGCCTGGCATAGCTCCCCGTGTAATAAATAATAAGAACAACTGTTGGCCTTTTACGACCCAAAAGCACTATTTGATCATGAAAGACACCGCTAGTACAGATGTCCAGAAATGTCGAACGACTTGGGTTGTTTAAGCACATGGGCCTTTACCACTTTGCCTCTATCGAAATGCGGCCGCCGTGGTCGGGATTCGCTTCCTCTACCTTTGGGCCAGCAGTCAGACACCACAGCCACTAAAAGAATGCGGCATGCATTCGTGTGTGGATTAAATTAGCGATGAAACAAAGTTGGCTGGCATGATGAGCGTCATATTATTTTCTTCGCTCGCCTAATAGCTGGAGTCGGTGACGCTTTGCAAGATAAATGAAAGGGTCGTAGTGCCATCGTGCCGGTGCAAGATGTCTCTAAACAACGATTACATGGTTAGGTACCTGGCTATGTTAACTGCTTATTCGTGGATGTGTGCAGAAATGGAGTGAGTCATTGAGATTAATATTTCGCCGATGTCTCCTTTCTGCAGACTCGAGTCATGTCGACAGTGCAGCTTTCGTGGCTTTTACTGGTAGCTCTGTGCTTCCGTGCCGAAGCCAGCAAGGACTACAACCTTGGTCTCTGCAGCAAGACCTTCTTCAGCTGCCAGTGCGGCACGCCCGGTTACACACTGCACGTGACAGTTAAACAGTGAGTTACAGAACGTGAAGAAATTTTGTAAACAGGGTTACCCAAGCAGTCGTTGGTGAAGTGTCATGGACTTCTGCCGAAACTCATTAAAGTCTTACGCGACTATTTTAGCACGTATTCTTGTACGGATAGCTTACATTCTAAATATGAATCACATAGTATTTCGTATTAAACTCCTATGCAGCTTGATAACCCACTTTTAGGAGTCGTTGAATAAAGGTCCTTGCTTGAGTATTATGCGAGATATAAAATGTTTGTTTCTTTCACTCTTCATGAAGTATGAAAGAAACAAGCAAGACCTTCAGAAGTATTCAGCTGAGAAGAACCATGTTTTAGCGGGGTTGAGAGGCAGAGAGAGAGAAAAAAAATTACACCATCCCCCACTAAAGGGAACCTTGTGGGTATGCGAGGCAGCGCATGGGTCGACTCAAAGTTCTGTTCATCACGGGCACTTTGCCCGATGTTAATGCGTCCTTGCAAGAGGAGCACACCATGGATTCACTGTGGTTGCTGTTGCTGTTACTCGTCCCGAGCTCTTGTTGGAGCACGCCACGCGGGTTCATCGAACGCCTGCAGAATCTCGTTCCCGTTCCCCCGACGCCATCACGTGATTGCTGCGAGAGTGTAAGGGGGAGAGGCCACAGCGTCTTACCCAGCCCCTTACACAGGCCCTAACGCGATAGCGCGTGCCAGCGCTTTCTTACTAGGATACAACGCGTTGGTTCATCTGGGTAGATGGTGTGCAGATCTGCACGGTTAGAAAATGATTTTGTCTATAAGAGCCTTAGGGTGACTTCTTGGCCTCTGTATAATGAAAAGTAAGCCAGGGACCACTTTCGTCACGATAGATGGTAGCGTTTGCAGATGTCGTTGTACATCTCTAGTGGCTAGGCCCCACACGCGGACTCGGAAGAGGAGACATGGTCGGTCAATCCTAGTTGCCAATAATTTTTCTAAAAAACGGGGGTTTTGGGGGTGGGGGCGCACTCGACCAGAGCACTAGTGCGGGCGGAGAGGGGCGTAGGAGGTAGTCGAGCGTTCTCTGCAACGTTTTCTGTACAGCTGCGAGACACTAGTGGTACATTCACAAACTATGACCGTTAACCCTTTGTGCGTGAGCGGGACACATACGTCCCACTTTTCCTTCGACAGAAAATTTTTTCTTCCACATCCCCCGTCGCAGTTAGTGCGACGCTAAGCTACTCATATCTTACCTTTGTCTTCGTAATCTCGAAGAAAATTCTTTTACCGAGCTCTCGGAAGGTGGAGGTAGTGCTAATGGCGTTGAATTTTGATCAATTTTTCAGGATAGCTTCTGAATTTTCCTCTAGCTGAGATAGAAAGAACCTACCATTCAAAATGCCGGATGATTTTATGTTTTTCGAGAGGCGATCCTAACTTCCAGTCATCCCGTGTTTTTGTAAATTTGCGTAGTAGCTTGACCGATAAATGCATCGAAACGCAATCCCCTGCAAAATTGCCACTTTCATCACTAAGCGTAATTGTGGATATTGGTGGGTGGAAATTTTTTCCTTGATATCATATAGCTCTTGAAAAGTGGGTGCATATTCTGGGACAAGAACAGTACTCGATAATTTTCGACAGCCAAAGAAACGACAGGGAAATGGACAAAAAGAAATCGTTGGCGCTCGCGGTGAAGTGAGCTTTTCAGGAACAGACCACTGCTCAGTGAAGGCCTACAAAAGGTGTAGGTGTAGATGGCGTTCTACTGCTAGAAATGAGGTGCGCACAACGTTCCTTTGCACGACTTGAGAAGTGCTACTCTGTGCCAAATGCTTCGACCGTATCATCCCAAATATCAGGTGACGCAATCGCAAGATGGTACCTTCATGAGTCAGTGGGGCAATGTTTTCCCCCTTTTGAAAACCCTCTCATGTGTCAGCGGGACGTATGTGTCCCACTTTTTTTTTCGGTATAGTACTGGCTTGATTTTAATTAAATTTATTTCATACTATTTGTTTGTAGTTTATATCTATATACCACAGCCGGTTTTTATATCATCGTGTCAAAAATATAGGCGAACTATAAAGGGTTAAGCAACAAATTTATTCTTTTCTACGTAACCACCTTTACTCCTCGCTCCTCGTAACATCTCCAAGTACACACAGCGCAGCACCTATATTGCATTGCCGTTGAGCGTTTACTTTGTTCCAAGATTCTTGTGTTTTATTTACTGTTTAGTCGGACGCACGTGTCGTTAGCAAACTTGCTGGTATGCTTAGAATGGTGATTTGAACCAAGAGGGCGGCCAAAGGGTCAAGGGAAGGGTGCCAGAAAGCCAAGAGCTACGTTATAGGGTATTCGGAATGTTTTGTTCTTGGAGAAGGAATGCATGGAGGGCACAAAGCAGGGCCTTTTATGGAGCAGATTTTATTGGAATGCAATAGAATGAGTGAAATGCGATATCGCTAGGGAAAAAAACATGAGATAGAAATGATTCATCGTGGACTCAACATAATCGTTTGGTTATGTTTCTACTTTTGTTGCTTCAATTTGGAGTGCCCCTTCTAAAGAAATTATGCGGCTTTTGCCTTATTTTATGCTGCAGTTTCTTTTTTATATTTATCAGTGTTAATTTCTGTTGAGTATGCGATTGCTCTGCCTTTATTTCACCTGCCTGCTCATGTACTTTTGCCCCTTCTGCTTGGGACCCTATTTGGGCCTGCAGTATTTTGTAAATAAAATAAAATAAAAAAACAGCACACTGACAGGCTCTGTCATGTTACTACGCTTTGTACTGTAGTAAAAATAACAAAGGACTAAATAGAATACTAACGTTCGGACCATATGGATGCTCATATTGGGCATACCGTAAAAAAATTACAATAAACATTGAAAAGGTAAATCACGAAATCTAAATGGCGACGACTTTTACTAAAATCGTTGATCACGTTGGAAGCTCTGATACTTACGTGCATATAACAGTACATTAGCGCCAGCCCTATAAAACGTTCCTCAGACAGTGTCGAACAGAAGTAGTTTTTTAATAACCGAAGCCTCGAAAAACTCTTTTTTGTGGTGGTGGTGAGTGGAAGTGGGACCGATATTAACGCTATTGTGTTAAAGAAGCCGTGTAGCCGAAAACGCGGTGTCGGCGTCGGTGGAGTTGGTTGTGAGTAAAAAATCGGCGCTGTTCGTGAGCCAAAAATCCCGTAGAGATTGGTGATTTGTTGTTGCAGGAGCACCACTTACACGATTTAACCCCCCCCCCCCACCCCAGGTGCAGCTACGTTCACCGGTGGCAGTTCAAGTGCCGGCCATGCAGCAATCAAAAGCCCGAGGAAGTGTGCCCCATGCTCAAGAACTGCAAGGAGTGCCACAGCGACGCCAAGGGCTGTTCCTCGTGTCCTCCCGGCCGTTTCGGCCACTGGTGCGAGGAACGTAAGTGACACGCCACTCACGTTCAAGACATTCAGTGTGCTACACGATCGCCGCTGAAATATAATAATAATAATAATAATAATAATAATAATAATAATAATAATAATAATAATAATAATAATAATAATAATAATAATAATAGTGTCAAAACCATGATATGATTGTGAGGATGCATAGATCAAGGATGCATATATAAATGGACGAAGCCTCTACTTGCAGCCAATGGCTGGTGATTTCTACAGTTGCGGGAGGCGAAGGGGTTTAGTTGGTCCAGAACATTTGGCCTCTGACGGCTGCCTATGCCCGCCCCGTGAGGCCGATCGGACTACTATTCGTGTCTACTAGTTTGCGTCTAAGCCGAGCAGTGCGTCCTGCCACTGCTGTGTCGTGGTAATTTCCAAGCACTGTTGGCTACTAAGGATATGTGCGTGCACAAGGCCAGAGCCATAGTATGTGAAAAAAGCTCGCCATATCCACGAAGTAAATCATGAGGAGTGGGCGAAGCTGCGGAGGTAATCTGGTAAACCGTGAATCCTCCGCACATTTTGCGCACTCGATCACCATACAAAGACGTCACACAGAAACACGGGGGTGTGGTGTGATTATATATAAAGTAAATACACAATGTTTGATTATTTACGCCCGTGCCACCTCCGGCTCTTCTTGTCGCAGCTTCCGTCTCGTTCGGGCATCGAGGGCTCTCAGCTCCGGGTCCGTTTCGCTTCGGCTGCGCGGTGCCTCGCCGCCTCTGGATCGGTGGTGGCTTGTGCTTGCTGCCGGCGCTGACGTCTCGCTTCGGCCTCGCGGGCCCTCAGGTGCGGGTCCGCTTGTAGAAGAGCCCGCGCCGCTTCCGTTTCGCGAGCTCTCACCGCATGGTTTTGACGGCGAGCCCGCGCTGCAGCCGCTTTGCGAGCCCTCCGCTCTGCCGCCGCCTTGTCTTCTTCGGTGTATATAGTAGCAGGGTAGCAGTATCGAAGCGCGCTGAGTGACGACCGGCGAAAGAGAAAGGAAGCGCGCCAAGAGCAAACACTATATATAGACGCGGCCCTCTAGCGGTCTTCTACCGAATTAGAGCACGCGTCGAGAGGGAGCGAGCGCCGCCGCGCTATCTAGTGGGCGCCATTCAAATCAAACGAGAGCACAGCTGCTGCCTCTAGCGGGAGCAGCGAGTACTAGCGTGGCTACAACGGCGCGACAACGGACAAGCCTCGACCCTAACGAGCTTCGCCCCTAAAAGGTCGACGCAGGGGGCTCGGCACAGTTTTCACAGATGAGTAACTTTGGTGAGATAAATTTACAAATATACGGTCCCATAGACAGATAATGGCGGAGACTGATGAGTGCATGTGATGGCAACATGTCCGGTGTGGGGTCCCTTGCCTCTGCTTCTATCCTGGACACGGTACTGCTAAGGTGTGGTGCAGAGTCCATTTTTTTTCTCGCTCATTGCTTCTAAAGCGGCCAAGAGTAGATAGCATTAGAAGAGTGATTAAAATTAGCAACATACTTTCGGCAAACATAACAACGGCATTGCAACTGTCTGACGGTGGCCGGATATATTGGCCTCTAAACTACTTCACATGATGAGCCAACGGGTCTGCTGCCATCTAGCGATAACGTTCCGTACATTTGCAGGTTGCCAATGCCAGAACGGAGGAACCTGCGACTCCAACACGGGAGCCTGCGCCTGCCCGCCCTCGTTTAGCGGCACCCACTGCGAGCTCTTTCAAGGTTCGCCCATACGACAACACAGCTATTGTTATGTTTAAAATTATCGTACAGCAATCTCCGTGATTTTTGTTCATCCGACTGCGACATCGGCAATCGCCATTAACAGCGGCAACTATATGCCAGTCTTTTGCCGAGTGTGAACCCTCCAGCCTCTAAGACGTCCTTTTCTAAATGGCAAATATGAAACTGTCTATCACTGTTAATTGGTTTTCTCATCTACTCTGCTGTCTATAGAGCTCTCACTGTCACGCTTACAATATGACCTTCCACCGCACGCCGCGTGCTTCCTAACTTCTCAAGTTTTTTTTGTTATTCGCCAAGTTTCTGCGCCCTATGCTAGCCCTGACAAAATGTAATGGTTGTATGCACTCCGCTTTCGGGACAGGGGTAAGCTTCTGTCAAGAGCTAGAAATGCCTACTGCGTGCGCACCAACCTGGTAGTCCGTTGGGGCTGGCTAAATGATTGGTACTGCCGGCTGGTATTGGCTAATGTGGGCTGGTGCCAACATATGTTGTGCTAATTGGATGCCGAATAATGCTCACACACTACCTGACATTATCTCAAGAGTTCCTGTTAACTGTCCGAAAATTTCCACTATTCTATGATGGGAATATCTGTTTTAAGCGGTACGTCCAACAGGCCGGTAGCCAGGAATTTTATTGGGGGGGGGGGGGGGGGGGGGGAGCACTTGCTGAAGGCCTTCACTATTTGAGAAAAACACATATCCTCATTATATATTTCCGGCAAAATACGCCCGTCCATGAAAATCTCGAGAGGGGGGGGGGGGGAGAGCCCTAAACCCCCCAATCCCCCTCCCTGGTTCCGGGCCTGATGTCAATCAGCGGGAAGCGAGAGATAAGTTTCGCTGAACTTTACGACTATTCTCAGTTGATCGAAAAAAAAGCGTTTTCGACAACGAGAGTGCATCTGTGCTCTTTTTTTATTTTTATTTTGTCCCCCTGGATTTCATGAGTAAAAACCTTTCAGGCTCCTCTTCGTGATGATTGAAATGAGCCTGAAGTGCAGTTGTGTTAACCGAGTACGCGCCGCCCTTGGCCTATTTTACCGATGCAGGATGCACGCCGCCTCAGATAGGCGCTAACGTGCAGGTGACCATGGACCATCCCGAGACTCCGACGGTGGCTTACTTCGCCTGCGAGCGCGGCTTCTACCTGCTGGGCGCTACCACCGCCACATGCCTGGGGAACAGAGCGTGGAGCGAACCGAGCCCTAAATGCGGTAAAGGAATTCATTACCGCTTATGAAAGATCAGTGCAAGGACGCCCCCATTGCTGGACATGACGCCGATGAAATACATGGATACGCGCCCAAGTGTTTAGAAGTCAACGTTTGTGTGCGTGTGCACTGTATAGCTTCGTGTCCGCCCAAGTGTTTAGAAGTCAACGTTTGTGTGCGTGTGCACTGTATAGCTTCGTGTCCTGCATAGCGCTTGAAGGTTGCCGATCATGTCTTACTAAGAGAGTTGAATTATGTATCTCCATGAATTCGTCATGGTGACAGGAATGGGCAAATAGTCGCAGTTTCACCGCAAGGGTGAAGCAATGAATGCGATACCGACATATTGTAATGTCATACGAAGCAAGGCTGGCAGCTAACCCTTTCGTATCCGGTCTCGCGTAACTCTACAAAACGCTAGTGTAAAAGAATATGGCCGCTCCAGGGAGAGAAGCCGTGTTCTTGCAGTCTCTTCGCTTTGAGAGCACAGCGCATAGAAGGGTATACGATCCACTTGCTGATGTTTGCCGAGATAGCGCGGGCGTCCGCGATTACGGTATTGGTTTGCCTATGTACGTAAATACATGACACCGTGAGAACACAGTTAAGAGACCTACGTGGCGTGCATGCGATTTTACGCGGTACCACACACTTTCAGATCATTCCCTTGCGTATCAGACTTACATAACCACACAAGCTGGAAATCGTGCGCAGCCACTCGTTACCGGGCGCTATGTCAAGACGCTTTCTCGGTGGTTATGTATACCCGCGCGCATAGTGTCAACTGCGGTTGCACGATTGTGGTACGAATGATTGAATAAAATCACAGTTTCATCGCAAGGGCGAAGCGTTGAATGCGATAGCAATAAATTGTAATGTTATACGAAGTAAGGCTGGCAGCTAACTCTTTCGGATCCGGTCTCGCTTAACTGGACAAAACGCTGGTGTAAGAGAATGCGGCCGTTCCAGGGAGAGAAGCGGTTTTACCAGTCTCTTCACGTTCAGAGCACAACACGTAGAAAGGTATACGAGCGGTCTACTGATGCCTGCCGCGATAGCGAGCTCGTTCACCCCGCTCGCGCGCTTTTACGCGCTGGTAGAACATACAATGCGCAGGGGGATATTATCGATTTGGCATTTATACGGAACATGACGGCGACGACAAAAACCCGTCCAGAGTATCCATATAATTGCTGTCGCAGTAACAGAATGCGAGGCCTGTGCTATAAGGGACGGCTCTACAGTGCAAAAGTATGCAATACCACGGACCATTTTGTGTAGCTTGGTCATGTATCGAAATATAATTGCAAGGGCGTTTTCGTATTCTGCTGCTCTCGGTATTTGGCCACCGCAGAGGCTAATCGAACTCATGACCTCGTATAGAGCGTTAAAACTGGGTTGTGCAATATCATTAACACACCGCCAGAAGGGAGACGACTCGCCGGCAATGCTTTGTAACTGCTTCCTGAAATGCGCCTTCAAGTGGTGATCACCAAGTCGACGCTGTTGAGGTTCTGTGAATAACCACTGTGGAATGACGTAAGCTCACCTCACCCCGTCTAGTGATTGGATCACGTACAGTGTTATCTGTCTCCAACCTGTTCTGATGACCGTAGGACGCGGTCAATGTCAGCAAGTTCGCACGTATTTGTTTTTCTTTCTTTCTTTCTTTCTTTCTTTCTTTCTTTCTTTCTTTCTTTCTTTCTTTCTTTCTTTCTTTCTTTCTTTCTTTCTTTCTTTCTTTCTTTCTTTCTTCTTTCTTTCTTTCTTTCTTTCTTTCTTTCTTTCTTTCTTTCTCAATTTCCTTCCTTCTTTCTTTTTCTCTTTCTTTTACCATGTTTCATTTTATCTTTCTCTTTATTTAATTCTTTCTCTTTCCTTCTGACACACGAAGTTGCAGAAGGAAACGACTGACACACCTTAAAAGCGAGTGCATGCGAGCCATTTGGTACGTATCCATAGTTAACAGCAATGCGAAGTAGACAGCGCTAGTTCTGTGTACTTTCTTGTCCGTGTCTACTTCGCGCTTTTTTTTTTACAATTGACACACCTATTGCAGAGGTGCCTCGAAGAAGACGCGTTCATGAAGCATATAAGTGAAAAGAGCTGAGACATAACATAAGTAATCGATACATTATCGAATAGAGCTGTGCAAGTGTTGGCTGCACGAAGCGCGTACGAAAACAGCATGCTCCATCAAGCTGCGAGTTCTCCGCTGCCGACTATAGTTTAAACAAACCAACGGGCTGTAAGACAACATTGGAGGCATGGCTATCCAGAAGACAGTCTAGCGTGGAGCATAGCATTAAACAACTGTAGAGGTGCGGATAGTTGGGCTTGTTAGTTGTACCATGGCCTCCGAGATGGCGGGCGCGCGGCTCTCGCGCCCGCCATCTCGGAGGCCATGGTTGCACATGCTTCAAGGAACAACGCAAGAGATGAACAGACTACAAATGAAGACGCACACAGGGCTGAGAGTCAGCGCTGTGTGCTTCTTTTGTATGTCTTGTCGTTTCTTGCGCTGTTCCTTCAAGTATAAAACTAGAGGATTACGATTGAGCATGACATTCTTGTAAATAGTGATTTCAAGAACATTATTGGTGTATGCTTTTGTAACCTTGTTCCTATATCCTGCTAGAATTTGTTCTCTCGTTTCCTGCCATTAACGGACTGTTGTTCTTTTTAACGCATGTCCTGCAGAACGACTGTCTTTCTGCCCGGACTTGGGTCGCGTGGTTAACGGCCGCTTCAAGGAGCAGCGCGTCTCCTTCCCGGTGGGCGGCGACAACACGTACGCCAACGGAAGTGCTGTGGAGGTGACGTGTGACGATCGTTACGACCTTGTCGGGGAGCCTGTACTCGAGTGCAGAGACGACGGGACATGGTCGGCTAGCCTGCCTACTTGTTTCAAAGGTATATGCCCATTTCTTCTCTGCTGTGCAAACCGTGTGGTAACACAAAGAAGTTCATTTATTCATACCTGTGCTTTCCATTATTGAATTAATTGTTTTGTTGAGCGGATGGACGACTGATGGCTATGTCAATCCCTGTGTTCTATGTTTCCGAGAAATTCCTGTGCTTTGAGGGACGTTGTTGTGTGCGCCTCTAAACCAGGATAGTTTGAGGTACCAGATCTAAACAGCAGGAATAGTTCAAGATGCAGACAAATCTGTGTACTCTATGGCATTAGTGTGCCTTGAATCTACGGAAATGCTGCCGAAGTGGCGTGAAACTGAGCACCTGAACTCGTGCTAAGACAGAAATGTTTCAGTCGAAATTCGTTTAGCAAGCAACTGTGTAAAAGTACATGGGCGTTTTGTAATATAGCCAATCGTAAAGGAATGTGGCTTCGTTGCATATAAATCCTGAGATAGATTCTCAGACAAGTTGAAAGACTTTGCGACTGAACCAATCTTTATAAAGCAGCACTATAAGAGCAACGCTTGCGCCTTGATTCGTGTGCTCTTGATTTTCAGCTTGACACAGCGTGTATATCGGTCGTAGGTACCGTTACAATGAAAATATGAATTCCTGACAATTGAAAAGTCATAAATTCACGTGCGAGCTGATTAAAACTGGGTTTAGTATTCAACATTTTGGCTAACTTAATTTTCTGTGTGCCACGAAACCATGAAGTTATCTCCTTGCATCCAAACTTACCTTCATTAAGTCTGTCAGATCTATGGTAAGTGACATGGTGTACAAATAATCTAAAAAACAACCTTGCCTGTCGTTTGTCAAATATTAGCTCTCGGCAGAGATTTCTTTCGTTAAACATCGCTGCTGTCTTGTACTGCCTTCTGATTTATTAATTAACACTTGTGCGTTCTCTTGATTGACATGCTATGCGCAATGCTGTCGTTCCAGTTTCCGAAAACCATGTCGACTGCGAGACCAAAGCACTGGATATTCTCTCAACGTACATTGCACCTGTCAGGTAAAACATGATTTTTATACAAAGGCTCTGAGTGTCCGGCGATTATAAGAATTCCTAGCGTAGTGTCTCGCTCGACCACATTTTGGAAGTTGACGAACGACACTTGGCAAATCCATTTCACAACACAAGTAGAGTTACTGTATATGATACCTTTCGGTAGCAGAGTTGCGCCTTTAATAGAACTCGCCGCTCGCGCCCCCATTCGCCAAGCGCGCTCACCTGCGCGAAAAGCGTCCATTTGAGGGAAAGCCAACTTCACAGCCGCGCGGGTATTGGCGACCGCCGCGCCACGACCGCTGCTCTACCGCCGTGCCATCGCCACCGCTGTAATGATAATATCTGGGGGTTATAACGTCCCAAAACCACGATATGATAATGAGGTACACCGTAGTGAAGGGCTCCGGAAATTTCGGCCACCTAGGGTTCATTAACTTGCACCTAAATCTAAGTACACAAGCCTCAAACATTTTCGCCTCCATCGCCGCCTCTGTCCCAAGTAGTCGGGCGAGGTGATCCGGCTCAGTGCAGAATGTGTTTCGCTGGTGTTGTGTTGGTGTCTTGTGTTGTCCGTTTTATTGCGATAGCAATTATATGGACAGTCTCGACGGGTTTTTGCCGTCGCCGTCATGTCCTTCCGGTATGAAGTCCAAATTGATAAGATCCCCCCGCGCATTGTGTGTTCTACCGCGCGAGCGGGGGCGACGAACGCGGCCGAAGCAGAGTTCAAAGAAGACGGCCCATCGCTCGGAGGGTGCATGCGATAACATCACCCCGTTCGGAAGGCCTGCCGTCGAAGCACACAGAAAATGCCCCGCCCGTCTTTAACGAGCCTTAAAACACGCGAAGACGCGAGGAGGGGGGGAGTGTCACGTCGCGCGAGGAGCAACTTTGAACTTTGAATCTAAGGGCGCGGTGGCGATCGCTGGCGCGCGCGCTATCTCGAAAGCCATCACAGCGGGCGGCTCGTATACCCTTCTACGTGCTGCGCTCTCAAAGCTAAGTGACCTTGCGGGGAGCATCTCTCCCTGGAGCGGCCGTTTTCTCTTGCACCAGTGTTTTGTAGTTACGCAAGATCGGATGCAAAACAGTTAGCTGCCAGCCTCACTTCTTGTAACACTACAATTTGTTGCTATCGCATTCATTGCTTCGCCCTTGCGATGAAACTGTGACTTTTTAGTGAACGTCAGTTTTTGTGGTGCCAGTGCGGAGCAGCGCCGTGACTCAGTGCTGCAAGGTTGCGACGATGACAGAGTGCTGCGCTCCCCGCTGCACGAACCAATATTTTTGCGACCTGAGTAGGCGATAGCAAACAGGATATGTACCACTTTTCGCCCACTGTCAACGGCTGGCTAGCCGTTGACAAAAATCAAACGGGACAGAACAATAAAATTGTGCGCCACTGAACGTGTGAATATTCACCTTACAGGTCTATCAAAACAGAATAACTCAGTTTGAGCACTGTGCGGCATAAAAGTGCGAAGCCTTACCGAGTGTTTACTTTATGCATCTACCTAGATATGCGTAAAATTCTCGTTTGCTCCAGTTATTTGTAAACCACAAAATGCTAATTTTAGCACTTGTTTTCTCGAGCCACATACTTTATCTTTTAAAGCGCTGCGTCAAAAACTACGTGAAACGAGCTATTTGTTGAACTTAATTTGTCCATAATCGTATCTGTCAAAGATTTCCTGTTTGCTATTTAAAACAAAAATATTTCTTCCGATAGTGACTGCCATCGAACAGGTTAAAGCACCTGTTTCATCTAAATTCATTATTTTTTGGAGTTTTCCTTTTTTTTCTTCTTCGAAGCGAAAGTCATTGCTCCAGCGACGCGTTATGAACGAGCGAGAAAGCACACGGAGCCGCTGGGCCGCGTCGGCTCCTACATTACAAAGGCGTGGCTTTCCTGCATGATGTGGACGCCACGGCAGGCAAGATGGCGGACCTATGCGCAACTCTGCTACCTAAAGGTAGCATATACAGTAACTCTAAACAAAAGAAAAGTGATGTGTGTCGTCCTTTAAAATTGGATGCCTCTTTGTGCTGCGCTCTTTGGCAAATATTGTAGAATGGTTATGATGTATTTGTTAAGCGCGAAACGCTGTGAGCTTCATTTAATGCCTCTGAAAGTTGTGCAGAAACGGGCGGCCGATCAGATTAAAAACGTGATTCATGAATGGATAAATTCAGTGTGCCTGGGAAGTAGCACCCTAAGGAAAACCTTATCGTCCCGAAGCACTGTTTCGTTATCAACTACCACATTCCTATGCTACCTTTTCACGTTGGTGCATGATCTTTAGCATAGATAATGTATGGACATTAAAGAGTTTATATGCAATCTGTGTACATTAACGTTGGGCAGGACACTGATGTAAATGATGTGTCTTCATGTGATGTGTAAGTTACTGTTTTTAATGAGTTGCAGGAGCTTGCTTGCTCGAGCAATTTCTCATAACGAGGTCCTATACGTTTTAGACACCGCATCGAAGCCTTTTCTGCTCAATTGTAGCACATACTTGGCATGCTGGTATGTGAAAATGCTCATTGACTTTCATTATGATCGAATAAGAGAACAGATAAGAGAAATTAATGTCCTGATTCGTGGACTGCAAGGCACCTAAGATGTTTTGCTTGTTCAATATTACCGACCTGGTGCCAGTAAATTTGGTTATTTTCCCCTCCGCAGGGCGTACTGTCCGCCCGGGTGTGCGCAGAGCGGCACGGTGATTGGCAACGTGGTGTACCACCAGCTGTCGGCGCTTTGCCGAGCGGCTGTGCACGCGGGCGCCTGAACGACGCCGGCGGAACGGTGGCTCTCGTGGCCAGCGGTAACTTCGCCGACTTCGGTGCATCGCAGGCCAATGGCGTCGACAGCGTCGGGTGAGACGGACTCTGTGATATCGAGCTCTCGTAGATGCGAGTCTGTAGACAATGGCAAGACAGTTCTGCGGAAGCCCACAAGTTGGAGGAAGACCCATAAAATAAAAAAAGAAGTCACCCAGCCGTTTGATGAACGAAAGTACATAGAAATTCACTTCTGTTCTTATTATCCCCTTCAGGCGTGAATTATGATGTGCTGTCTGTAAACGAGTCAAATTCTCAGAGTGTAATTCCAAGGCACTCAATATTACTTTCCTAGAAAGAAAATGAAGGAATGTGTTGTTTTGTCTGAGTTTCAGTCATTAATCCTAACTGCATGGAAATAAATACTCCATTATTCTGCAGTCGGTCATGTTCCATTTTTACAGAAAAAGAATGAAATCGTAGGCTCAAAATGTATGCACAATTACGCTTTGCTTGTATTCATTTCAAGAAAAGGAAGATAATAACTTTGAGGTTGGTCATGGAACGCAGCACGTCGAACGACCCGTCGAACACCGTAGCGCCTTCACCAAAGTAATTAGTTACAGTCATATCCAGCACATTGAGGTTAGGTCAAGACATACTGACTATGCGCAAGACTCAAATCATCCAATGAGCAATGTATCTTGCTCTCTTTTCGCCACAAGTCAACACAACTAGCATAAACAAGTTGCATGCATTAACGTAGCCACCACCGCTGAATGGGTTATGCACCAGGATAGAAAATATTCTGGATGAGTTTCTATGCTAAATGCCGCAAAAAGCTTCTTTGACGGGCCCCAGGAGACCATTAACATGTCAACATATGACAGCATACAAAGGTTTACAAATAAAAAGTCATGCATAATCATTCAGAATAATACATTACATTCGGCAAGAGTGAATTTTTAGCCTTGTTGATGCGACATATTCATATTGTAAAGCCCGGAACTGAAATGTCGAGAACGGGACAGGGAGTGAGACGAACACAAGGGCTAACTTTTACAGTGGTTTATTGGAAACCGGATCAAACATACATACATGAAAACTTGCTGTCACTCAGACATGCGCAAATGTGGAGGCGTCAAGGGATGATAATTCTTTTCTAGATAATGACAATGAAGGTGAACTGACGCAATTTTGGCCTAGCTCATGTGTGGTAACCAATTCAACAATACACCGCGTGGTTTCATCTTGGTGCATGCGTACAACCGAGCAATCATCAAAAACAGGCGGACACCCACACGTGCGGCAATGCGCGGACAGGAAACCATCGCCTTCCTTCTTTACATTGTTTTTTCGGCTCTCTAAGCCTGTCGTTGAGGCACCACCTCGTTTGCCCTACGTAGTATTTTCCATACGACAGGAGGATCTGGTACACAACACCTTCTTTGCATGGCACTTGCCAAGTGTTGCCATTTTTATCACAGCCGCGTGCTTTGTGTGCAGTTGTGTAGCTACGCCTGCACAGTATTCCCAGCTTGCTTGGAGCCGTAAAAGTCACGGTAATATTTGTCCGGGCGCGCACCTTTCATATGCTATGGCAAAATCTTGTGTAGGTAAGGCATCGTTGTGAACTTCTTTCGGTCATTCATAAGGGCTGCGGCATTCTGCTGGCAACCCGAAGGCTTTTTGAGCATGGATTTGGTACCTGCAGTTCGCTGGTACCTGCAGCTCCAGCATCGGGCTTTATGAGCCAGGTTTACCAACGATCACCACACAAAATGCGCATAAAACTGTAGCGTTTGGGGTTGCTGCTTGCCTCCACCATTTTCCAGCGCAAAAAAAACGAGAAAAATTTGTAATAATGGGGATAAGAATGTCCTACAAAGGATAAAGGAAACGCGCGAAGGCTATAGCAGCGAACATACTGAATTATCAAGCAATTCCTAACGGTGGATTATCCAACTTTCGTAAAATTGCAGGTCTCAAGAACCTGCTCCCGGTTTCACCTTCGTTGAAGACAGAACAGCTAAAGTTGAAAAAGGTACCTTATAAATTCCTACCGTGTTTAGCAGGGTAGACATGTCTTTTTAGCAAAGGGACAAAAGGCACACAAACATCGGCGCAGAAAGGAAGTGCTTGATGTGCCAGAAATAGATTGATGAAGCGTTGACACTTGAGTTTGTTGGTACATTTCACTGTTAATACGAACAAGTGCTAGGCGACGGGACAAGAACACCCACACGTAGGCGCAGAAGAACAAGAACATTAGCCACTTCGCCTGCGTTTGTGGGTTCTTTCGTATTGGGAGTGAAAGAGCGTCTTCTCCATATCAATAGTGAAATGTAGTACCAATAAGCTCGACTGTCAATGCTTGTTTTAGCGTTTGGAACGACACCTTTATGTTTATAGGGCTGATATTGCTGTGAGTTTTACAAGCTAACATTTTTCGCTAGTTTGTAACCTTGCGCGCCCCATATGCACTCTATTTATATTCCTATAAGGTCATATAGGACACTGCATGAAACATATAGGACACTGCGTGAAAAAGTTCGTTCCCGTGAGCCATCTGACAGTTTGGATTTGTAATGTGGGACACACGTGCCTTAATATACAGGGTGTTTCCAGAAATGAGTCCGAAATCATCAAAAATAAGGGAAAGGGAATATTTGGTCGCTGTCTCCATAATGACTTTTTCTGTAGTAGGAGGCATCTCAAGATGACTAGACACATCAATTAAGGCAGTAGTTAAATAAAATTATTTAATTAACATTTTAAATGGCGGAGACAGATGGTCGGCTCAAACGGGAGAATTGCTGTCCTTCAGGCGAGGAGGCCATTGCCGCTTTGAGATTTTGGAAAAAGTGACCTCCGGTAATTATTGTGGAGCAATGAAATTCAACCAAGTTCACCGGCGAAACAGAAACCGAAGCTCCTATGAGCGCATTTCGGTTTAGCTTTCGCCGGGGAAATTGGTCAAATTTCATCTTTCGAAAATAATTGCCAGCGGATGCTTCTGCGAAATATGAAAACGGCAACAGGCTCTTCGCAAGTAGTGCTGCAATTTTCCCGCTTGACCCGACCGCCTATGTCCTCTAATGAAAAAGTTAATTAACCTAATGTATTTATTTACTGTCGTAAATGATGCCTGTACTCATATTAAGATTCCTGCTGCCACGCACAAAGTAATTATGAAAGCAGCGTGCAAACATCTCTTTTTGCTTATTTCTGAGGATTTTCTGATACATTTCTCGAAATGCCCTGTACAAGGATGCAAAGATAAACTTTTCAAGAAAATTAATGTACTATAGGTTATGCAAGACCTGTACTTAGCAAGGTGAACTGGATGAAATAAAGATAAAAGAAAACGGTCAAAACAGCTCTTCCTTCCTGACGACAAAATACTGATTTTCTGCCAGGCTGCCGGCCAGGATGGAAACCAATCGGTGACGCTTGCTTCCTCGCCACACGCCATAAGCTCAGTTATTTCCGGGCCAAGCATTACTGCAGAAACTCCGGATCTAAGTTGCTGCAGTTCCGCGAAGACGGATTTCCGGATTCCTTGCTGACGTTCCTCAAGGCTTCCAGTGAGTGCGAACGAAATATTTATTATTCTCCGAAAATATATGTGTGTGGAAAAGTTAATTTAGTGAACGCTAAAGTTTCGTGCAGTCGAAGAAACGATGCTTGCAAATGGTGGTTCATGAGTTGAGGATGCTGAAGCGTTTCGCGATTCCACGTGACATTAAGTGAGCTTAACACTGCTCGAAAGAAGGCGAGAACATACCGAAGGAACGAGCAAGAAAAAAAAAACTGCTTATTGCTTTTTTTTGCGCACACAAAACGTGTTTTCATGTGTGAACCCCATCGCAGTGGCCACCTGCCAGTCCCGTGTACTGGCCTATTGCATAAAGCACAGGATTGTCCCCTCACGAGTTCAAGCACTCTGGACACCTGGTTCCTTCCTGGGGCCAAGTCCGAAGAATATCCAAAGTATTGAAGTCTGCGCCCGGGGTCTGTCTTGCTCGTTCCTTCCGGCTGTCCTCGAGTTTTTCGGGCAGTGTTAACCTCACTGAAAAGCATGAACCAACTAGCCCGCAAGAACGTGCTACGTGACATTAAACTGGACAGTGGTCGATGAGAGGAGACATGCTCGTCTCGCCAGTGAACCACGGCTGTCAGGCATGGGTGCAAGTTTTCTAATCCCATTCCGGGGTCAGCAGGATATTCAGGCTCAGGAAGCATTTTACGACCCCTGATTATCCCTCCATCTTGTGCGTGAGGTGACTCTTGTCCAGTCCTAAAAAAATTAATTGCGTAAAGCAATCAACGTAGCATTATTGTTCAATGCTCTCTTGGGGATCTAAACCTATCTTTACGTGCCTTGATTATCACTTTAAACGCAATAATACAAAGCGATATTATACAAAAAATCTTGAGGTAGCCCTAATCCTCACTTAGGTGTCTGGTAGTGGCAATCACGCACGTCGAGGTTCGTGTGCCCTGGTATATTCTATGGGTTAACTCTGTGTTTCACGCGCTGCCGAAGCGGATCTCCTAGGCCACGTAGAAAGGAGTGCGTGGTTGAGATCTCCTCCGCCAGGTGCCCCAATGATACCAGCTTCTCACAATGAAAGCGTCTGCTGTTTCAACGAGCTCACTAAGTTATTTTCACTAATAATCCTGAGAGGTAATTGACTAGGAGGTAAACTTGTGCTCCAATATCATACGTATCCAATGCAACTCTTAACTTGAACCAGAATGATCGGCGTCGTGCCAGTTTTATTTTTAAAACAGATTTTCTGAATATTCGTAAAACCGGAAATAAGTGCTCGACCTGAAGGGCTTGAAAGAGAAACAAAAGTGTCACTCGTTGCTCGTGACCACGATATCTAACCGTACGCGATTTAACCGTAGAATATGGATATCAGTACAGCGATTGTGGCGTTCTCCCATGTAACTGCTAACCGTTCGCGGAGACACGGGCACATATATCCAGCTTTTACCTTCCTGCGGCGAGAATGATGGCCCATTTTCTGAATGCATGGGGTGCATCCCACCACATAACACCTTCATTCGTTTAAACTGCACCAACCTTCCAAGATTTTGTGGCTAGTCCAGTACCACTCAATATAAAAGGATGCTGCAGACATTCCCATCCATTATCTTGTGGTGTCTTTACATAAGGCACATAGGCCTGATGTGCTGATAATGGAAAATGCATTATTATATAGGGTTTATGAGGCTGTCCGAGGTAATTGTACATAATGGCTGTATGAGTTATGCATAACTACCAGTGCCTTGATCGCGATGGACAGTTTAAGCTCGGCAGTGGGATGTGGTGGGCACATGCACTTTGTCCAGTACAGGTGAGGTGGTGTCACCCAGGTTGTCTCTGTAGGTGCACGGCTCTTTACTGTGTATCAAATTTGACGATGTGGTGGAGCGTAAAAGAGGTGATCGCGGAGGGGCCGGTTCGGCGGGAAAGAGTCGCCCTTCAGGGTCAGGGCTGAAGCCGGTGTGTTTGACCGGGATGAAAAAGAAGAGGGGTAGGGTGGTGTCATTAAAAAAGAAGAAAAAAAAACATGACATGGTTATGCAAAAGGCGCAGGGTAAAGAGCACCGCCGCATTAGTCGCCCGATTCGTGGACGCTACGACGGTGATGGCTGATAATAAGGGCGT